>NW_028301608.1:114797500-115102250 GCF_987345545.1 Pholcus phalangioides | reverse complement strand
TATTTTCTCTCTCACATAGGTACATAACCTTATGGATCCTCACATTATGAAGCAAATTCACATGAAGAATTAAATGCTTTCCAACAATCAAATTACGAGTACTTACGCTATGGTCTAATGCAGTGAGTGTGATAAAACGACTAAAGAGCTCACACGCGGATTTCACTGATGTAAATGAGAAATCATTGTCAGCAAGGGCAGCTGCAGCAGTTTTGATATTTTCCGCAAGACCTTGCAATGTTTCAGCTGTAAAAATAGTTATAAAACACAAATGCAAACTTGCTGATATTTATTAGATAGAACTATATTTCAAAGTCATTAAGATAACAGTAGAAATACTCAAACTTTAGTTCCAAATAATTATAACAATACATCTCGTATAACAAGCTGCTAAAATTTTCTACACACATAATTTACCATTTTCCCACTTGATTCTTTGAGGATTGATGTGCTGGCTTCATACACGATACTACTATTAAACCACGCTGTTGGAACACATCTAAACATGATTGTTTCTAGATGTGTGTATAATGTGTTCAGGAAGTCATTAGTATGCTCAAACTCGCCCCCCCCCGAGACAGGATTATAGTGTTATTTTGCAGAAAATAACTCAACCCTCCCCCCCCCCCCCCGAGAAAATCCAGTATACACCAATGAGTACAGTAGACTCTCCACAATACAGCCATGCGATAGTCTGGTCCATCCAGTAATCCAGCATTTTGTAGGCAGGTTTTCTTCAAGCATAGAAGAAGAATGGATGGCAACATGCCGTCAATGTTTACAAACAGCCAGTTACTGAGCTCCGAAAAATACATATAAATTAAGTGTTTTATCAGTAGATTAAGCTAAAACTAAAACAACAGCACTGGAAGCTGCAGGACTGTGGGAACGGTAATTATGTTCAAATAATATAACAATATGATAATTAAAAAGTAATGAAAATAAATGAATAAAGTACAGCGACATAACTAGACAACAAAGAAATAAGGAATCAGAGTCGCCATCTATGAAAACAATTTTAAACTAAGAACTGAGAATATACGATTTCTTCATTGGGGAAAACAATCAGGAGATGGATGGATCACGATGTAGGAAGTGTAACGATAAAGTGATAGACGTGAACGAATTTTTCTTGTGTACAGTGTGTAAACAATATATACACCCCCGTTTGTGCTGGATACAACAAATCTGCATTTAGAAGGATGGCAAAAGACAAAAGAAGCAAATTCACATGTAAAATCTGTGAAAATGAACAAGATGAAGGAGCCACAGCGGTGAATGATACACAGCAAGACAATTTTGACAGGATAGAAAAAATCATAGGTGATTTCAAACTGGAAGTAAAGGAAACCATCCAACAAGTCACAGAAAAAATCATACATAAACAAGAAGCAATGGAAAATGAAGTGAAGGAGATTATAAAGTCTATAGAATACAACTCAAAATGCATGGAAGATTTTTCAAAGCAGGTAGAAAACTTGAAAGAAATGGTTCAACAAATGAGTAGAGAAAATCAAGAACTCAAGATGGAAAATAAAAACATGAAAGCAGAAATAGGAAATTTGAAATATCATATGAATGAGTTAGAAACCAAAATGAGATGAAATAACATTGAGATAAATGGAATACCAGAAAGCCCAAATGAGAATATACAAGAAATAATTCAAGCAGTAAAAAACACAACTACAAATATCTGAAAAAACTAAAATTGAATGTGCTCACAGAGTCCCAACAAGAAATGACAATATACCCAAACCAATCATAGTAAGATTCAATAGTGAAACATCAAAAAACATCTGGATTCAAAAGGCTAAGCAACAGAATACCCTTACAGCAGATAAAATAAACCCGATCTTTCAAGATGTCTGAATATATGTGAACAAACATCTAACCATTGAAAACAAGAAGTTATTTCACCTGGCTAGACAAACGAAAAATAAACTGGATTTCAAGTTCGCGTGGGCGAAAGAAGGGAAAATATTTCTCCGGAGGGATGAAACTTCAAGAGTAATCAGGATAACAAACCAAGAACATTTGCAAAAGTTAGAATAAAGCCACAGTACAAATGATCACAGAGAACTTTCTCGAGATGCAGGACCAACAACCTCTGGAGGACATTAGTGAAGCAAAAAAATTTATGAACTGCCTCAGTGAACCAAACTCAACATTGACGTTTCTTACATTGAATATCCAAAGTATAAGAGCAAATTTTGACAGTCTGGTGGTATTTCTTAGAACTTTAAATGAATTAATAGATATTATATGCCTAAGTGAAATATGGATTGAAAGTGAAGAATTATTTAATTACTATATTGACAATCTTGAAGGAATAATATATTACTATTGCTATATAAACAGTAGAACATACAATAGAGCCGGGGGAGTAATAATGTATATAAATAAAAATATCAAATCAATACAAGAGAAAAATGTTAAATTTTTAACTGCTGAAGAATTATGTATATACCTCCCTGATTATGACATTGATTTATTACTCTTATACCGTTTGCATTCTTTTTCCATCTCACAATTTAATGATGAATTAGAACAAAATTTACAGAAATTGAAGCAAAATACTTTAATAGAGGGTGATATTAATATAAATTTACATGGAGATGATAACGAAACTTCTCAATATCTTAACATAATGGCAATAAATGGATTGGTCCCCCTTCACAAAAATATAACAAGAGAAACAAATAATAATAAAACATGTTTAAACCATGTATTCTATAGATCAAAAATAAATTCAATAGAAAAATTCACAGTGTATAAAACTCAGACAACAGATATCAAAACAAACACTATCCAGTATTAGGATACATAAACTTCTAAAATACAAAAGAACATAGAAGAAAATGAAAAAAACAAACATATAAAAATAATAAATTATGATAAATTTGAAAAATTCATTGAAAATATAAATTTTGTTAGTGTCATAGAAGAAAGATGCATACAAAATAAATACAAACGATTCGTAGATATCATACAATCAAACTCTAATTTATGGACGAAACAAGTCAAGATGAAACCCAAAAAAAGTAAAAGAAACTGGATCACAAAAGAAATAATAAATAAAATAAATTATAAGGAAAAATTGTACAAAAAATACAAAAAGTACCCAAATATTATGTCATACGAGCAAGAGTACAAAGAATACAATAAGGAACTGAAAAAAGTATATTAGAAAAATAAAACAGGAATATATCAGAGATACTTTTACGAAATGCGAGAATAACAAAAAAATGCAATGGAAATGTATAAATCAGAATATACTTAATAAAAGTGCAAAGCAAAATATACTCCCTATCTGTGATAACCATAACGTTTTAGCAAAGAAATTTAACGAAGACTTTGTTACAAGAAACTTGGAAGAAATAGAATTAAACACAGTCTGTAATTGTGAAGATGACCAAACAATGACTAATTCTAACAATTCTATGTACTTCTTTGAAATTAACGATTATGATATTGATAATATTATGTCAGAATTGAAGACTAATAAAGCAAGTGGAATTGACCAAATAACCCCTAAGATGATGAAAATAATTGCCCATTATCACGTGGATGTAATAAAAAACCTAATTAACTCATCTATAATGGAAGGAGTCTTTTATAGTGATTTAAAGTATGGCATAGTACACCCCATTTATAAATCAGGAGAGACAAATAACTTACTAAACTATAGACCCATATCAATTCTTCCAATATTTTCAAAAGTAATAGAAAAGTGCATAAAAAAACAGCTCGTAGATTTTCTTAATTATCAGCATTATTTAGCTCCTAACCAATATGTGTTTCAGAAAAGTAAGAATACAGAAATGGTCATCTTAGAGCTGTGCAATTATTTAAATACCGGGTTCAACTGCAATAAATTTTCTATAACGATATTTCTGGATTTAAAAAGAGCCTTTGACTGCGTAAATTTAGAGATACTCACAAGAAAATTGTCAACAGCTGGTATACGTGGAAACATATTGAGCTGGTTTAAATCATACTATTCTAATAGGAAACAATCAGTTAAAATAGGTGAAGAAATGAGTGCATTCATAGAAGTAAAAAAAGGTGTCCCCCAGGGATCTGTGCTTGGCCCGATATTGTTTCTCATTTACATAAATGATATATTCAAACTCAACATAAATGGTAAATTAATCTCATTCGCGGACGATACAGTACTGTATGTTGAAGACACTGAAATTACAAATTTAATAAAAAAAAGTTTAAAAAAAAACAAGAGCTAATTAGAACACGCACGCACACACACACACAGGACCTGTAATTCATTGCCAATTCCGAATGGCTGCCTGATTTCATACTCATCAAGAGGTTGGTTTGCTAACCCCTTCATGTGGGACTCAATGCGGTAGCAATCTTTTTCAGTGGTCACGTCACCATTTCTGTTGTACCTGTGTTAGGAAAGTTTTTGACAAGGACGAACCGGGTATCAAAATCGCAACACGTCTAAGCATCCTTTGGTACTTTAGGCTAGTATCTTATGGACCTGGGCTACAGCACCCCAACATGGGTGTCTCCTCAAGTTTCAGCAAATTTTCTGTTTGTCACCAACTTCGATATTAGTTCATTTTTTTTTTGCCCACCGATGATTTCAAAAACCACACCAAGACCAGCTATATTTTTCTTTTGGTACCTTTGTAAATACCGATCAGTACCCTTCATTTTGTGGCAAGTATCAAATTTTTCATTATTAGAAAAGCAAGAGATCATGGAAGCTGGGAAGAGCGAGAAAAGAAAAGAAGAAAAAACAGACAATTGAATAATACAGTAAAATACTGATTTTATTACTTAACATGCAAAAAAGTTGCCAAAAACCAACTGCGAAAACTTGCAACACTCAAGTTGGTGACATGGTGAAAATCATTGAAGTTCTTTAGACTCAGTGTTTTTGAAAGTGTGCGTCGCCAATCTTTAGCAGAGACATCGCAACACACTGGAAATATTGAATACAATGTCCACTGCTTAAAAGGAGAAATCTGCACCCAGAACACCAAGTCCACCTGCATCACCCTTCTTGGCTTGGAGGGGGACGGAGTCTGTCAAAACCCTAGGCCAGATGGTTGAATATTAGACACTCTCTATCTTTGACCGAATTTAAACTATTGCTTGGTTAAAGAAGTTGAGGTCAAAATGTTTTTTATCTTCTTTTATGGCTCCAAATATTTAACGGCCCAGTGCGGCCACAACCTTTGCACCTGCCAAAGCCTGGCCCTGACTGCTTTAGACACATAAACCATTCTATGCAAAAAAATACCTGTTCCCTTACATTTATCTTTCTTCATGAATTCCAGAAGGACTTTCAGAGCAGCAACAGCTGGCGAGATTTCAGGATCCCCATTTAATATGCTCCTGAACATCGACACTACACCTACAACAAGATTCAATAAAAACTTTCATTTATCATATTATTAATAATCTGCATAAAACTTTGGTATAAATATACCATTTACATATGTGCATGCAAATTTCTTTTTTCAACAGGAGCATCCTGAATAATCAATAAAAGATTGAGTAGCAGTCCAGTACCATAAATAACTGATGTAGTCATCATTTACAAGCATAAACTACACTGGAAACATGTAACATCCTCCTTGTGGTCCACCAGTGGCATATTTACAATGGGCTTAGCGGGCCAATGAGTGGCCAAGAAAACTAGTAGAGTGAAAGAAAGGTGGCAAAATTTGTGTAATCCTCAATAAAGGGCGCTCCTCATTTATTGATGGGCGTTGATGGTGCTCGTGACTGGAGACAGGTTGAAGACCCCTGACCTAGAGCATATGTAAATGCTAAAAAGAGTGGCCCATAAAGCGAGGAACCGTGTCCAAAACAGTGAGCAAGAATGTAAATGACACAAATAGTGACTTGGAGTGTGTGAGAGCATGGAAGTGATCAAAAGAGTGACTTAGAGACACAGGTGTACTTGCAGGAGTGAGAGGGGGGGGGGCGGAGCAAGTGGGTTATAGCACATTGTGGCGAATCCAGGGGAAAGAGTAGTCAAGAAGAGTGATAATCCCTCTACAACTACATTTTTCTTCTTAGTCCGCAGAGTATCGTTATATCGAGGTTTCACTGCACAGAACAATGATGCAATATACATACGCATTTATTTACAGCCAATGCTTTTCGATTCAAATTACCTGCTTCTTTGCAAGGGGGGGGGGGCTAGATAATTATGTCAACCATAAACACAAATCTCTAGATTCATTTAAGAATGAAGCAAATCGTTATTATAATGAACAAAAACAAATTATATTGCATTTGTGATTACCGAATGGATGAGTGGAAACGAAATATGCACGATGATTGAAATAAAAGGAAAAACGAAGCTTTTCCCAATGTTATAACGAAAAAAATATCACTCATTTCAAAGAAATCAAATTACACGTGACACGTACCTGTGCTGTCCATCTTGGAAAATGTTAAAACAGTAATGAAGCCGGAGCGCTTACAATAAATAGCCAATAAGTGAACAATATGTTTGTTTATGCATCAAAAAATAAATTCGTTGCACATGTCTAAGATCATGATTTGTTCGTGGCGACATCTGTAATGGAAAAATGACAACTAACACGTAGTCGAGACTTTCGCAAACAGAAGGGGTAGTTACCACCAAAGAGCCCGAAGTGCGGCCAATTCGCGACGGGGCTGGCCACTTCGTGAATTGGCCAATCGTTTCTGCAATTCGCACCTTCGCCGTCCATTTCGCGAAGTGGCCGGAGATCCTTGGCCAAAGCTCGGTGCATGGAGCTTACTCGGCATGCGCCATTTACGCCTGAAGTTCCGACCGGAATGTAGGGGTGGGGGCATGTTTCGGTTTTCCTGATTCTCCCCTAGTTGCGGCCCTGTGTGTATGTGCCGTGGTTTGCTCAAGTACTCTGGAACTGTACCGAGGGCAATGCCGTCCTAACGCATGGGTAGGGTTACCAGACATCATAATGAGAACCTTTCATGTTATTTCAAACGTCTTCGGAGCTGACTAAAAAATCCCGAAGCGTTTTTCTACGTTTCAGAAAATTTGTCAGTTTGTCCTCTTTTTCAGGCCCACCTAGGCACGACCCGGAGGCTTCAAGAGAATAATAGGGCCTCTGTAAATTTGCCTGGTGGGGCCAAAGAAACATCACTTGGCCCAGGGGGCCCATGGTGCCTGCCCTTAAGACGGATATGTATGGGGCCCCGGGCCAAATGACATAACTGGCAAATTCTCAAAAATTTCAACGAGATCTAATTTTTATGAGGACCCTCTCTTCTCTTGAGGCCTCCGGGCCGTACTCGGGTGGGCGTTAAGACAGCACTGACTGGTGACTACATTGCGTTTTGACTGATCTAGAAATGTGCTAGTTGGTTTATTTTTACAAACAGGTTTTAGGTCGCGGGCCATGGGTTGCACATATATGTGATGTACAATTGTACATACTTCACAATTATTATTATCATGGTTCACCAATGCTGCAAAAGGGCCCTAATGAGCTGGGAACTTTGGCTCTCGCCAAAGCAGCGCCATCTTAACGCATGGGCCTACCCAGGCACAGGCCCGGGGGGCCTCAGAAAAACGAGAAGTAGTTGAATGTTTCGAGAAGTTAGGGCAGCTAGGGCCTCAGAAAAACCACTTGGCCCGGGGGTCCATGATGCTCTTAAGACGGCCCTGCGGCAAAGGAGCCTCCCCTGGGGAAAGGCGTGATTATTATTATTTTATTTTTAGTTATGGAAAGACAATTTAGGCTTTTTGGAGCCGGTCGAGGCGTAAGCACATAACTTTATGGGGGTGGAATATTGGTGGATTGGGATAAAGAGAGGTATAGGGCCATTTAGACAGCATAACGAGTCAGGGCCGTCTCCATATATAGCATCATGGGAGGTCAACTGGCAAAGTTATTTTTCTGAGGCCATAACTTGGCTAGAAATGCTTGCTTACCAATTTACTGTTGAAAGTAAACATTTGATTTTCAAGAGGCCTTCCCGGACCGTGCCTGGCGAGTGAGCCCATGCGTTAAGACGGCAGTGTCTATTAGAGATAGAGGTCTATCTAAAGATAGTGTCTATCTCTAGGAGGTGCGCTGGTCTATTACGCGGGTGGGAAAAGGGCTCAAAGTCAAACAGGTGCCTTCAAAGCAGAAACGCTGATCGGTAGTGGGGCGTGCGCCGGATCGACCATCGGAGCAAAGGTGGAGACAGGGAGGGGCGGTGATAGGGGGATCCCCTCCCCGTTCAGTGAAAATTTTATCATAGGCGGAAGGGCGGATTTCTCATTTACTGTGATTACCCTCTGTGATTCGTCAGCCCCCGTTGGAAGAACCTGTATCCGCTTATGCATTGGGGAGGGGGGGGGGGACACAAGGAATTCCCTCCAGATCAATTTTAAGTGATCAATTCAAAAAGCATTTAAATTGACAGAAATCGATTAAAATAGTACATGGGGGGGGGGGGACAGTTCTCATCATTTTTTGCTTTTCACGCTATAAATTAACTACAGAGGGGGCCCGTGAAAACTCTAACCGGGGAGCCCGCAAGAGATCTCAGCCTAGGGCCCCGCTCCAGGTTGTGGGGGCCATGCATAAAAGGTATTTTCTCTCGATATTTTAATCTTTTCTTTTGTGAGCACACATATATTCAAAAAAATTAAATTTATGGTTGGCTTGAGGAAGGGGGCCACGAGCACCCTGTGCTCTCGCCCTGCGTTCGCACAGTGTTCGACATGAACTTTATGATTTTGGCTGGCTTTTGAATCAATACAGGAAGAGGGGTGGCCCCGTGATACCGTGATACAAACAACCAGTTGTGAGAGGCACGTATATAGATGTTGCAGAGGGCCGCAAAACGTCCAAGCCAAGGCCTGGATCCACCCTTTGTTCAAGGAATATTAAAAAAATGATAGACCCCCCCCCCCTTCCCTCCCACGAACCCGTACCGACAACCGAGTTTAAGACACGTTTTTCATACATCACACCTAAACATATGCAGTAGAGATTGAAAAAAATGTTGGTCAATGTCCCTTGATGTGTTGGCACTTCCACGAATGTAGAAGCGGACGGGGGGGGGGGGGGGGGTAGGGGTCAGAGAAGGTCAACTGGGCTCAAGCCCTGAGGCCCGGAATGATCAACATCATTTTTTGTTTTTTTTCACATGCTACGAATTCACTATAGAAGGGCCCGTGAAAAGGTCTGTCTTAAGGGAGCCCTGCTCCAGGATGGGGGGCATGCTTTGCCCTCGGCAGAGGCGGCTCAAGATTACCTGCCGCCCTTTAAGACGACCCTGGCCGCTGACTAGCAGGGCAAAGTGATCCTGATCCTGTGAGCCTGGGATAAACCAGATTTTCTTAATACAAATCGATTGTTGAATGAACCATACGTCCCACTTTTAAAAAAATTCCCCGTATTTTGGTCTAAGATAATTTTACCTTCCTTAATCACGCCAGATAATTTGATCCACATTACAGTTGTAACTGATGAGCCATCTAATGATGGCTCCTTCTGACATGCCCCTTCCTACAACCTGCAGCACAGCCGTAGGATGGCCGCTGTGGTGGTCGAGTGATCATAGTGACGGACTCGCATCGCGAGGATACGGGTTCGAACCCCACCGTCACCACGGTGATGGACGGCTGAAGTTGGTTTCCTGTGGTTCCCTACTTCCAGACGCAAATGCGAGCCGATCTCCCCATTAAAAAGTCTCGCCACAGAGAGCAACAGGCCTACAACGATAAATCATTCAATCATTACACTTCACTCATAGTTAGAAAAACTGGTAGCAGATGGCAGCACTACACATAACAAGCATTACACAGAAACAAACTTCACGCCAGGTTTCACTATACGTACACGCACATTCCAACATGTACCAATTCGTTAGAGATTCCGCAGAGGAATATGGACGAGGTGCATGTCTGGTTTAGTAGTAGTAACACAGCCCTAGAATGGGACCTTTGCGGATCCCTCTATAATGAATTTATAGCATGAAAAAACAAAAAATATGACGAGAATCGTCCATGCTGGATCCCTGTCAGCACATGCCCCCTCCAAAGATTTTCAGTCTGGGGCCATGCCTATCAGCATCGCTCTTATGCGGACCTTGATCATCACTCACACTTATCCCGTAAAGTGGAAGTATAACGAGGCAATTTTTATTAAGAAATTTATTTCAAATTCGTTTCTGGTGCTCCAGAGCTGGACAGGTAAGTAGACAATTTTTCCTTTGTCTTTATTTGACTGTTCCAGAAATATTTATTTATTTATACCATACTACTGGCCCTGTAGGCCAGAGTACAAGAGAATGCGGTTGAATGAGATATAGATATTGTTTAATATTTAGCAAAAAACTAGTGATGGGGGGAGGGAAGATAAAACTAGATCGGGGGCGGGGGAGTTGACAATATAGAGCTGGGAAATTTGTCCCATTCACCAGTGATATGAGGAAAGAAGCTGTATTTGAAGCAGTCAGTAGAAGCAAAAATAAGTTTTATTTTAAGGGGAATGGTCAAGTCTTCTGGAGGTGTAAGATGGTTTGGCTAGGATACCAGAAGTTTCAAAGCTAAGGAAACCATGGAAAATCTGATAAAACACAGGGTTAGTCGAGAAATAACACGGGAGGGGGGGGGGATTAAGATCGTTTTTAAGTTTTGGACACCGATATACGTATATTGCTGGGTGAGGCCACCAAAATTAATGTTTCTGGTATTACGGACCCAGGTCCTGTGTATTCCCTCAAGTCCTTCTTAACATCTTCGTAGCCAAAGTATAGCTCAAAGGCATGAAAATTGCTAAGAATGTTGGTGCCTCACTGAATCCTAAGCTGCCCCCTTTACAACTTGCAACCAGGGTGCACCGCACCCTCTCGCTTAAACCACCCATGATACTGACGAGACGGCCCTGCTTTTGGCAAATCCCTCTGAACCATTTTTACTTCCCGCAGGAAAAAAATGAAACAAAACAAAAAAAAACGGGAGGGCTCACCTACATTAGTAGAAGTATAAGAAATACTGCTGTAATACTATACTGTATATAAATAGTTACCAAACTTAGTCCTGTGTGAATATTTCAAATACCGTGACTCATGAAAGTCATTCACATGAAAATTTATCTTAGAAAAGAATTTTTCTTTCTTTTCGATCTCGTCTTCTTTTCTTGGGGTCGATGAATGAATGAATAGAGATACATATTCACCGCAAAGAAAATAATAATAGTAAATCTATTCAAGCCTTAGAAATGACTCACAACCACGACGACCATTTAATCCCCCCCCCCCCTCGCTTTTCCATTTTTTTCCCACGGCAATTTGTTACGGACGTTGTAATTGGACAAAGATACTGTGTCGTCACAGAAATGAAATTGGATTGGTCGACCCAACGAGACTTTATTCATACGTCTGCACGTACCATTCTGAGTTAGTTCCGTTATCATTTTTATACCTCCAGTCAGTGTCGTTATTTGCGCACTCCATCTTTTCTACAGCTCTCCCATTTGTTTCTACATATTGAAATCAGAGAAAAAAATGTCTGATATCCTCGGAAAATACAAAATGGTGTCTTGCGATGAGAATTTCGAGAGTTTCCTGGCCGCTTGTGGTGAGATTAATTATCTCTATCAAAATTTTTTATTAATTATAAGTGTTTTGAATAATATCATGTTACCTGATTGGAAACATGATTCCATGGATGCAGTAGATGCTTGGTCAGCTGGAGCAATCACGCATTTTGGCGCCCTTTATATTGTTAAATGTAAAATTTGCAAGGCAACTGGGGGGTCCAGACCCGCCTGCTTTCCCCTAGTTGCGGCCCTGCATGATACACAGTGCTGTCTTAACAAATGGACACCCGGGCTAGTAGAGTCTCAGAAAAATAACTTGGTTAGAGGCCTATGGCACTCTTAAGAGGGTGGTCGTTAATCAGGAGTTTGAAGTACATACTTTAAATTTACAAGGGGAAAATATTATCTGACCGTTAAAAGGGGTGATCTCATTTGAGGGGTATCCGTTAAGAGAGGTTTTACTGTATATTAAATATATTAAATTTTGAACATAAATATGGAATAAAATCTTTATTTTATTCCCCTTTTTAACGATTTTTCCAATTTTTAAGTGTTATTGCTCCTTCAATACTATTATTGAACGAGCAATAACACTTAAAAATTGAAAAAATCGTATACTATGTAATGATATACTATGTAAATCAATACTATGTAACATGAAGCTATAATCCATGTGTTTAGGGTAAGTTTACCAGTCGTCTCGTAAAGCGTGACTCTAGGGAAGTGGGGGTACGTTCAATTGTGTAGTCACGAACTTTTGGATAATGAAGGGAACGATCCTTCACAAACTTTATTAGTGATTATTCTAGTGATCAAGAACGGCTCGAGAAAAAATCTCTACCCGTGCGGAACCTATTTTTGGTACCCCCCGACCACGTTTTTTTTTAGTCCGAGAGTTTTTTCCCACCCTTTCAACTCGGATTTGGCTTCCCTCATAGAGTAGATCCGTGCGGCCGCCCCGCAAATGATTTTGACGCCTATGGTAAGCAATATTATTGTAAGATATTTGAGATATCTCAAGCGCGGATCCAGAGCCCAATAATACGTGGAAATAAATCTGCTCCATTTTTAAAATGGTGAAAAACTATGCTCTAAATCAGTGTTTCCCAACCTCTTTTGTCCCCCATTGCAGCCTTCTTCAGAAATTTTTTTTTCTCATCGCCCCCCAACGCAATCTAACCCATAGGATCCTATGCTATACCCGTAGCTTCTACCGCCCCCCTAGAACATTCCATCGCACGAGGGGGGTGTTAACGCCCACGTTGGGAATCACTGGGTTAGACCATCTGATCTACTGGTTTCTATTTGACTCCCGCGATACAACGTAAAACAATTTCATCATGAAAGCGGACCGATATCCTGGTGTCCAGACCAGAAGAGGAATCAGAACCACAGCAGCATCATTGGATTTGTCTAAAAATACCTATCAGGTGACATCATTGGCTTTTATTTGCGTTGTGAACCTCTTAAGATGTAGCGTAAAGCAATTTCCTTACGAATGTGGGCCACGACCTTGGTGCTCAGACTGGGGAAAGTTATTAAAAGCAAATGGTTACCATTGGATTTGTGTGAACGAGATCTAGCCGTAGATATCAAAAACACTGCTATATTCTGATTACTTACTGAGATATGAGCGTTTAACCACTTCGCTTACAAGCTTTTTCCAACAAATTTGGATTATCTCTATCTAGGAATCGGCGATAAATCTGGTAACCTCGTCCTAACCTAACCACACGTTAGAAAAAGGAAGGGGAAAGGAAAAAAAATATAAAAGGAAAAGGTATGATGGATGAGAGAGTTTTTTTTAAGAGTTCTTTTTCCCTCACCCAACGTTTTCTCTTTATAGATTAATAGGAGTATAATCATTAACAGGAATATAGAAAGAAAGGAGGGAAGGAATATGTGACTGTACAGTATCGAAATGTGTGCAGTGTGTCCAGGTGATAGGGTTACTATGAAGCTTCACAATGGTAAAGAGAGAGGGGGAAGAAAACACAGGAACTCTTGTTTGAATTTATTCCACTGGCGTTTAGACGCAATATTACTTCCGTGATTGTAAAGCGGTTAAATTATTTGGTTAAGAAACTTTTTGCGAACGCAAACAGTATCGTTAGATGATTTAGACCAGTGGTTCTCAACCGGGGGCCATATGGCCCCCTATTGGTACTGGGATACCTCAAGGGGGCCACGGAAGAAAATGGAAAAAGGGGCCATAACAGGTGGTTTGGAGAGCTTCAGAGAACTGAGAAGAAAAATTAAGGTGTGAAGAAATAAAGCTTTTACATTAGTGACCATAACCACCCATAAAACCAAGGCCATCTTAGGGCATGGACCTACTCGGGCCTCACCGCCTACATTTTGCAACAAGTTCCTTAGGATGAAGTTTTTCGCAGGTCCCTGGCTAGATTTTTCACAGACCCCCCCCCCTTCTCTATATTTAATTATAGTGTGAAAAATAATAAAAGATGGTTAAAACCATATCAGGCCCCGGGCTGCAGCTCTGACTGTCCCACTCTTGTGAGAGGTCATGCCCGGGACCCTCATGTCCATAAGTAAGATAGGGACATTATGATATTTGTATAGTAGAATAAATTCTGAAAATAAGTAGAAAATGTATAGGCTGTTTATTTCCAGCTATGTATGTGACTAACATAGTATCACTTTGCCTGGGGGGGGGGGGGGGGTTGCGTGATGTTGAGACGGTTCTGATAGAACTTGGACTAGCGGGGAGATCGATAAATTCTAGGCCAGTGGTCTGGATGCCAATTTTCTTTGCAAAATTTTCGTTCAGTATAAATTCAATGAAAAAATTATTTCAATACGTATAAAGGATCTTGCTTTTAGATGAGAGTTGAAGACTCAGGGTAAGACAGGCGGCGACGAGGAAAAAAAATGGTTCAAAGGGGGCCACGGGCAAAAAAAGGTTAAGAAACACTGATTTAGACGACGTATTGACGTCGAACATTTCAATTTTTTTAAAATAAAAAATGAAGTGAAAGGGAAGAATTGGGAAACACATTTGACTGTGAATTCTTTGTATGTACTAGTTTCCGTTTAATAACCTATTTCTGAATTTAATATTTTATTACAGTAATACTTCGATACAACAATTTACTGCGAGGTTTCACTGTACAGTATTTTATTACTTAAGCAAAATAACTTTCGAGTCTGAAGATTTAATATTGAGTATGACAAAAAAGTATATTAAAGAATAAAATTTTCAAATGTCGTCTTCTTTGAAAATTGCAAAGCAGGTTGATGATCGATTTCAATGTTCAATCCTGAAAAAATGTTTCCACATAAACGAATGAAAAATTTCTGCATAAGAAAAACAGGCATTTAAAACGCCAGAAACGCCAGTGAATTCTGATGGGGGCTTTGACCTGCTGTCTATCATTTTGAAATCTCGAAATTTCCTCCATCAATTACATTGTCAAACGATTCTTACCTTTTATGCATGTATGCAATATACGAAATAAAACAAGGTTGTGGTTTACTTGTCAAGTTAAGGAAAACATTTTGGCCACCTCTCAAATGTGTTCATTATTTATTATTATAAATGTGGTTTTTAAAGTTTTTTCTGAATTATACCTTTTTATATGAGTGGATTTTCTACCCGATTTTCATTTCAATATTTAGAAAAGAAGACACATACTTAAAAAAAAGAACATTACGGAAGGAACTTTCCTTTGTTACCTTCTCGCGTATTTTTCGGACATGTATTGTGCTGTACGTGAGTCGGTCATGAATTTTTGCGAATGTATTGTACATTCAGCTGCGTCTTTATTTGTCTTGGCGGGCATTTCTCAGTTCATTTGTTCAGCTTCTCTCTGTCTCGGTGGCAAACGCTTTCAGGAACTGATAAAAGAATACAGTAGTATGAATTACGAATTTAATTCGTAAAAAAAAGATTAAAGTTGAACTCATACATGTATCATTGAAAAATAATACGTCAACACAGACTATCCTATTTTAAAATAAATGGAGATCTCCTCAATTCATTCCGCTTCCGCATCCCCAAAATATCAACATTTGTATAAAAGTCAACTATCATGGAGGAGTACTTTGTAAACCAGAGGTTCGCACCCGGTGCTCCGAGGAGCCGCGTGCACTCCCCAGGGGCTCCGCGGCCACTCGAAGAAAATTAAAAAAAAAAAAAAAAATTTGAAAAAAGAATAATTATAAATATTTTTAAATAACAAAAATAAATCGGTAACTGATGAATACATAAAAAATAGGCCAATAGGGGCTCCGTCCTAGAAATTATATACTAGAAGGGAAGGGGGGAAGCTCCACGAGTCAAAAAAAGTGTAGCACCGCTGTTGTACACACAGTGCCGTTTTACTGCATGGGCTCACCCGGGCCCGGCCCAGGACCTCAAGTGTATGAAGGGCCTCGTGTAATTAGTTGGTGCTATGATTTTCGAAAGAAAGCATTGAAATTTATAATCAGGTACTTTCAGCTAATTAGATCCTCACCCCCAGAATGTCATTTTGCCCGGGGGGCATAGTGCTGTGAAGCCACGTAGAGATTTCTAGTGTGGTATTGATTCTATGCACGTACGCACAAAATAAAATTGCTGATGAAAGGAATACGGTGTGACAATTGCTTATGGCAGTTGTTCACAAACCTTTTGTCTTCCGTGGCTCCTTTACCCTAGTGGACATGTATCCACGGTTCCCCATAGTAGTCTAACAAAGAAATACTTCATGGTATTGGATAAGCACACAATAACAAAGATAGCTCACCGCTGTGCCCTTGATAATCATTGATGGTGCTCCAAGGAGCCGCGGTGCATCGTTACCGTTACCGCGTACACTAAGTCGACAGGTGACGCATCGTCGGCATTCGTCGTTGAAAGAAAAAAAAAGTGGGGAGGGAAGAGGAAAGATAGACAATACATTGCTGTATATTGAACTTAAACCTTGAATGAGTATCAGTATCGATGTCCAAGAAATGCCAGTGTGTCTCTCCGTTTTTTGTTTCGTCAAGTATTTTGGTTTCCAGGGCAAAAAGCAATTATGAACCATTAATAACACAATTATGAACCATTGATAACACAATTATGAACCATTAATAACGCAATTATGAACCATTAATAACACAATTATGAACCATTAATGACGCAATTATGAACCATTAATAACGCAATTATGAACCATTAATGACAGTAATGAGGTTCAAAAGAAGTATTGAAACCTCTTACACTATTTTTATTATCATTTTCTGTATTTTTTAATATATAATAGAACTCCAAATAAATAGAACGAATAGTGTACATAGTATTAGTAGTGGAAGTTTACTGTGATTGTCGTGGTGGCATCATCTGTTGTAGGCAGTTACGAGTGAATTTCTCCAAATTTGCTGACTAATACACGCTATTACGCACCATATGTCAGGTAGTGTTACCATTCCCTAACGAGCTTGAGGCGACCACCCACAGGCATTCCAACCCATCTCTTTAAAAGCAGTAAATTGCAAATATAGCGATATGGCCAAGAGTTGGTGTTTGGTGAAGTAGGTAGTGTGTTATACCATGTATGTTTTAAGCTGACAGTACTTCTTGAAATATGTGGCCCATATTTTGATGTTTGAAATTTGACAACCTTTGTGCCATACCGTATTCATACTTGTATCATATACCATGCCAAAAGAAAAGTTTTTCGGAAAATTATGAAATTGAGTCAGGAAACCCAAACTACTGTGCTTGTGCAATTTTCGTTCAGTGTTCAATTCTGAAAAAAAATATTTCCACATAAAACGAATGAAAAATTTCTGCATAATAAAAACAGGTATTTAAAAGACACGCCAGTGAATTCGGATGGAGGATTTTACCTGCTGCTTAAAAAATCTCTTCGAACAATATTTTATGAAATTTTTTCGTATGTGACTTCATTTTAGAGGCGGAGGAAATGACTTTAAATTTGCATCGATACAGCAGGATATTGTTCCCCCAAATGCCAGTTGTTAGGTTGTTCCAGGTGTTAGGGTTTATCAGATTATTTATTATTATAGAGAGTGGCAAAAGAAATGATGGCATGTTCATTTCCGTTAGCACATGCATTTAAAGGAAAAGGAAAAAGGTTTTTAATTGATGCTTAAAAAAGGTGGAACACGTCGGAAAGTAGACCAAACTCTTTTTCTAGTCATCATCTGAATTACTCGTTTGTCTTCGAATTCAGGTGTCTTGTACATGTAGCTCGTCAGTCAAAGGGTACTCATCTCTTTTGCGTATGAGCATGAACAGTGCTCAAACGTTATGTTATTTCAGCAATTAGATTCATTTCGATCTACTGAAATTTATATTTCAATCAATGAAATTTATATTTCAATTCTCATACCAGTGTTTTCCAAAGTGGGCGATATTGCCCCCGGGGGCGATTAAATGGTCCAGGGGGCCGATAGAAGCTACGGATATAACATAGAGTCCTATAGGTTGGATTGAGTTGGGGGAAGGGAGCGATGAGCAAAAACATTTCTGAATGAAGAGGCGATGGAACGTTTGAAAAGTTTGGGGGAATCTGATTTAAACATTTCTAAGGTTTTTTTTTAACAAGTTCAATGGAGTGGGGATGGAGCAGAGATAATTTTTTTACTTCGTTTTAGCATAATTTCTCCATAAAAATGCATGTCATGAAAATTTCCAGTTTTTTGGGGTAGGCCATTTTATAAGAAATTCAGACTGATGGGCCGCTTTCAAGAAAAGGCATTCAACAACACTTGCCGGGAAACATAATCATTGACAAAAAAACAGAAAAGCTTATAGCCTAGGAACGAAATTTTTTTTTTCTTTACTGGTGATTCACCGTAACCAGTAAAGAAACGCTGGGGCAACGGCCGCAACTTTTCTTTCTTTCTTTCAAACCGAGCACAACTCAGGTCTATCACCATCTATGGGCGATTTATTACCTAGTGAGTTGCGCCGGAAGTGTAACTGTGTACCTAACACACAGTCTGAGTACGTATGTAGTGTTGTGTTTGATTACTCATTGCTGCCATCTATATTTCAGAAGTGAAGTGAGTGATGTGTTATGATTGAATTACATTCGTACTGTTTGTAGGTCTGTTGCTCTCTGTGGCTAGACTTTTTAAAGGGGAGATCGGCTCGCATACTCGCCTTGAAGTTGGGAACCACAGAAAACCAACTTCAGCAGACCACCACTCTGGCGACGGTGGGACGCAGGCCGCAACTAGGACAGGGATCAGGTTTGGTGACTCTGGAGCAGGATCAGGAAAGCTGCTGAGTTTACTGTTCTTTCGTTCAAAATTACGGTCAAGGGGAGCACCAAAATGGACATTGGCTACGGTCGACAGAGTAAATTTTCGTTTCTTGTTGCTGCCCAGGTTCGGGAGGGGGGCAAAAACACCACAAGTTAACGAGTTAAAAAAAGACTTGATCTGCTTCACTGTCCTACTCGGTACCAGCGTTATTCGAAAAAAAATCATTTTGAAGAGTAATATTTCACTCCTCCCCAAAATTTTAAAAGGTAAATTTTATCAAAGAGCGGGGGGGGGGGAATTTTTTTATGAGAAACAGAAATAACACTATTAAAAAACTGCCTAAAATTATCATGGCATACTGGCTTGGAATTGCTCTTATGATTTACATTATAACTAACTAAATATTTTACTTTTCTCTTAATATACATACATGTTTTACCCATAAAACATCTCGCTGCACCCATGGCCAATCTCATGATACCCTTTGGTGATACGATTTCCCCCGTTCAGGGAATCACTGTTCCAATGAATATTCATGAATGGAGAGAGAAATAAATGAATATTAATTTATTAGAGAGTGAGATTGGATCGAAGGCCATTGAATGAAACCCATCTTACGGTGGAGGTCGAATTTCAAAAGAAAAGTTTCGGTCATACGATCTTTTTTTTTCGTCGTGTCTGATGACTGAGGCCATCGTAGGGTGACTGAGTCAAAAATCGCTCGACACTGAGTCATATTCTGCCATGTACAATAGACACATAAAAAGAACAGTGTTTTGTTCTTTTTTTTTTATTCACTTCTCATCCACCATACCGTTATGCTGTCAGTGGCATGATGATGGTATGATGTGTGGTATGGATGGATCATAATAGCCTCGTCTTTGGCACACGTTGTTGCACAAGCGATGGGCGGAAATGGAGGACGTTGTAGCTAAAAGGGAAGAAGAAAAGAGGATGCTCCAATTCCGTTGATACCCGGATAATCGAGAATCTCGTCCATTATTATTATTAGCCTAATTTTTCTTCTACCAATTCGGGCTGAAAGAGAAGAGGGAGGAGAATAACTCTTGCTTGTCCATTTTTTCCACCCTATCTACCATATGTTCATCCATTGCCACCGTATAAAAGACGACTTCCGCCCTCTAAAATAAGAGGGGCCTCATCTAACAGCTTATCTCAACCACTGAGTGATCTCAACTATAAAGAGTGTAAAAGCGGGAGGAGGATTTCGACCTATTACTGCATTATTTTAAGATTGAAAAACCATGGATTAGAATACTGTACTGCCTAATAATGTTCATCTAACCCATGGAGAGTTTCATTTTATGTGACAAATCTCTACAACTGCTTTACCGCACACCAACTCCGGTCATATCCATCGGGGGTCGCACCAGGTTCGGTAGGTAAAGAACGTGCTTCTAACGTTCTATGCCCGGATTCGAACCCATGAACCTTGATGGTAACCTTCGTAGTGGAAGACGAGCATCTTACCACGGTGCTACTCGGGCGGTAGATCTTTACAACTGGGACCCATAGGCGGAACGGGTGGGGGTATCAGCTTATGACTGATTTCTGCAATTCTGTAAAGGCAATAGCATCTGCATGGATGGATCAACGCAGGGCTATGTAGGCTACTCATAGCGCGGTCAACACAGGGCCGTAACTAGCACTGTTTGCCGCACTCACATCAAAATTCCATAATTTTAATCTGTTCTATATTCCCTCCTTAAACTGCCGTACTCCTAAATTTTTCCACCCTGGTCAGTTGCTCCCTTCTAGTTCCGGCCCTGGGTCAATGGCTCGGGTCAAATAGAGGTCCACCAATTATTGAAGATCTTCATAAATTCTGAAATTATATTTGTCTCATCAATTCTTAATTCTATAATTTTTCTGAAGTTTCAAATTATATTTATCTTTCATTTAAAATTTTTCATTACTTTTAAAATTATTTCTTTCATTAAGTCTGGATTTTCATTAATTCTGGAATAAATTTTTGTTAATTCTGGAAATTTTTTTCCCTACATCTAGAATTTTTTTCATCACTTATGAAATTTTTTTTCACCAATTCCTCTTCTACTCCCACCTTCCAAGGAGGAAACTGATAGGGTTCCAGCTTGGAGATCCAAAGAAGTGTATTTTCTATTCTGTACAGGGTGTCTCATAAATTCAACGATTAACAGTTCACATTTCAGAATTTTCCTGTTACTGGAGCTCACATGAGGTTTTAATTGTGATGTTGATATTAGTGGATAAAGTTGTTGGACAAGTACTGTTTGTGAAGTTTTTTAGTTGTTTTACCTCAGCAATGAATCTCCGAATCTAGCATTACGAACGTTTCGGACACAGAAGAGATTCAAGGAAGCTTAAGGTTCAATCGCACACATTCTTCTATGGAATTTTTAATAAATTAGCACGTGAATGAATGTTCATGCACTTGGTGTGAACCTAACGTGAAGTTTGTTTTTATGTAATGCTTTTATGTGTAGTGCTGCCATCTGCCATCGAATTTTCTTACTACTAGTGAAGTGCAATGATTAAAGATTTTACCGTTGGGGGCATGTTGCCCTCTAACGGAGAGATCGGCTCGCATTCACGCCTCGAAGTCGGGAACCAGAGAAAACCAACTTCGGTCAACCAACACTGTGGTGACGGTGGGGTTCTATTGTTTATAATGTAGTGTGTTTCTCAAAGTGTGCGTCACGGTCATGACCCCTACATCCTGGAGCAGAGACCCTAAGCTGGGATCTTTGGTGGAGCCCTAAGTCAGACTTCTCACGGGCCCTTCTATCGTGAATTTACAACGTGAAAATACAAAAAATGATGGTAATTGTCCAGGTCCCCCAGGGCTGGAGCCCTGTCAGCCCTAGCACGTGGCTTATAAGGGCTTCGCCAACCTTTGTCAAGAGCGCGTCGAGGTGAGCTGCCAATATTGATGTGTTTGACGCTTTGAAGCAGCGCTTCATCAGCCTATTTGGGGAGCCGCGGATAAATGTTTTTATACAATTCATGAAGAAATAAATTCATAAAAGAAATAGAATTTTGTAAGTAGTCAGAAATTCACCATTAATGAAAGAAATAACTGGAAATTCACCATTAATGAAAGAAATAACTGGAAATTCATGACAGAAATCATTCCATAATAGCATGATGAAAGTTCAAATCTGATTTCTAAATTGATGAAAGAAAGAAATCATTTTCGTCAGTTGAATTTTTTTTTGCCATGTATTATTTTTTGCGGGTCCACAAATGGTGTACTACAGTAAAGCATCGATTATCCGAAACAATTGGGGAATTGGGTGTTCGGATCACTGATTTTTCGCATAACCGATCATTTACAGGAAAAAAAAGTATCGTAGGTGCAATATGAAACAAAGAAACAGTGTTAACTGATATTAAGCACGAAACTGTATATATTTTGCATCACTCTGGGGAATATATCATTTGGGAAAAGCATTTGCGGCCGCTAACGGAACTTCTACATAGCTCACTAATTGGAGTTCCCGACTGAAACGCTTTCGGTTAACCGATGTTTCAGTTGATCGGTACAGGGCCGCAACTAGGTGGGAGCAGGCGGGTCTGGTGCTCCGGGTGCTGAACCAGAAGGGGGCACCGAATTCACCCTTTAACTGTTTCTTCTACATAACAAAGGGCGCCGTAATGCCGGCTTGCCCCAGATGACAAAGTATCTATATAGTTGCTGCCCTGGATCGATATTTGGGTAATCGATGTTCTACTGCATAGTCTTCCAACCTTTTTCGTCCCATCGCCCCCCCCACCTCCCTTCTTTAGAATTTTTTTTCTCCCATCGCCCCCCAACGCAATCTAACCCATAGGATCCTATGTTACACCCGTAGCTTCTACCCCCCCCCCCCGGAACTTTCCATTGCCCCAAGGGGGCGTTAACGCCCACGTTGGGAATCACTGCTCTACTGTATTTCTACTTACGGTATTTTTTTTTTCCAGATCACAAAATATTTTCCCTACTCATTCATTTTGCGAATTATTTCCCCTTTTGTTTCATCTTTTGCCGGTATTTCTCTCATTTATTCATTTACCCGGTCCACAAACTATTCCCCCTACTCATTCATATTTTGCCGGTCCGTAAATTATTTCTTCCATGTTTTAATTTTTTGTCAGTCCGCAAATTTTTTTTCCCTACTGATTTATCTTTTGCCGGTCCGCAAATTATTCCTCCTATTCATTTATTTTTCGCCTGTCTGTAAATTTTCTCACACTCATTCGTTTTTTGCCGATCCGCGAATTATCGCTCCTATTTATTTATTTTTTGCCGGATCGTAAATAAATATATATATTATTTCTCCTCCTATTTATATATTTATTTCCACCAGTCTGCAATGTCCATTCGTTAGAGGTTCCGCAGAGGAATATGGACGGGTTCATGTATGATTTACTAGTAGTAGTAGTCTGCAATGTCTCCTACTTTTTCATCTCCGGTCCGCAAACTATTTCTCCCTTTTTTTCACCACTCTGCAAATTGTTTCTGCCATTCATTTATTTTTTGCCAGTCCATATTTTCGCCATTCTCCAAATTATTTTGGCCATTTATTTTTTCACCATTCTGCAAATTATTTCTGCCATTTATTTTCACGTCTGCAAATTATTTTTCGCATTTATTTCCGCCTTATAAATCAGTGAAAGAAATAGTTTCCGGTAGAAATTATTTGAAAATCAGTAAAAGAATAATTGCATAATTATTGAAAGAAGTGATTTGAAGATATATTAAGAAGGGAAATGATTTCAGAATCACCGAAATAAATAATTAAAGAATAATTTAAAGTGATTTCAGACTAAAATTCATCTCTGAGTTTATTAATTTAATCAGTAATTAATCAGAAACTTTTTCACAAGAAATGAAAAAAAAAATATTTCAGAACGAATGTAAGAGAAATAATATTTTATAGAATAAATAAAAGTCTTCAATTATTTATTCCCCCCCCCCGTAAAACTCGGGGCCTCCATTGGCCCCTTCAATTCAGATGTCATTAAATTATATCAGTTGGTGTATTGTATCAAATATACCAATTACATCAAATTGGAGTATTTATGGATTTGCCGCCTCTGGGCTGCACGAATTTTGCCGCCCTTCTCCCATTCTAGTGTAATATTTCTTCACTTCTCTTCCCCCGAACTCGTCACTCTGTGCTATAACTCTCTTGGTCTACCCCCCCCCCCTCCCCAAGCAAGTACACCCATGAGTCTCTAAGTCACTTTGGTGGGCCACTCCCATGCTCACGCTTTCCAAGTCACTCGTTGGGTCATTCACATACTTGCACACTATTTTAGTCTGGTTGAAACATATATGATATACCCATATATATGTGTTATTTTATATCGTATTTACTCTCACGCTCACATACTTTCACGTTCTGCAGGTCACTCCCTTGATTACTCTCTGAGTCATTCTTTTAGTCACTCGCTGACATGTTTGCCTCGTTTTACAAGTCACTCCCACGCTTGCACACGCTCGAGGTCACTCTTTTGGTTGACGGATAGGAGTTCCTTTATGGGTCACTCTTTTGATTATTTACACGTTTACACCAGGGTCGAAGATACAGGGTGGGGGGCAATGCTCCCCACCAACGTCAGTAACAGAGTCTGGAACTGGTATGCATATACGATATATGAATTGTCATCATTACGTCCCCCCCCCCCACCAGATTTCATTATCGTGCCCTGGAACATTGATTGGTGGAATCGGGGTGCCAACCATAATTTTATCACCGTGCCGCCCCCCCCCCCCCCAGCCTTACATATCTATATGTGCCTGTGGTTTACACATGCTCTCGGACGTTCTTTTAGTCATTCACATGCTTATTTACACTCTAAGTCACTCTTCTCATTCATGTGTTTGCAAACTCTTTAGGTCACTCTTTTGTCACTCACTGACGTAGTCCCTAGCTGTCTGCAGAGCCACCTTATGAGCATCGTGGGCCTCCGTGTCAAATGATTTTTCTGAGGCATTTGCTGGCAAATTCTAGAAAAATTCAACTACTTCTAATTTTTCAGGCCCTTTTTCTTGAGGACCCCGGGCCGTGACCGGGTGGGCGTTTAGATGACACACTGGCTAAATTTGGCCCGTGCGTGTCTGAAAAGATCCTGCCTGCGTCAGTGATCATGGGATCGATGAAAGAGTTTATTTTGTTCGAATGCAGATGGCAGCACGAAACAATATTTTTTTTGAAATTCAATTTTTCTCCCCTTTTGTTGGCATCTTGCCAACAATGACGCATGGGAGGGGAATATGTTCTGCTTCTGGCGAAAAGAGAAGAGCCGGTTGTTCAAACTTCCACCACAGCTTCAGTTTTTTTCTCTCCGTAGAGTGTGCGTGTTCTCCATCTCTCTCTCGTTGGAATTCTCAGCAGCGAATTGTTTCGCTCAATTAATTAACTAATTCAATTAATCAATAAGTGTTTTGAGAATGGCCTCAGCTGATTTATGTGGTAAATTCAAGTTGGTCAGCAGCGACAATTTCGAGGAGTTCATGAAAGCCATGGGTGAGTTCAATTTTCATGTTCTACCACACCCCCCTCCCCCTTTTTGGCATTCACATTATCCCAATGTTATTTGAGAAGTCGATTTCGTGAATTTTGTACAGTCGAATACGCACAAAAATCGCATATTGGAGTAATATGCCATATCAATTCCCCTCCCCCAGCAGGGCCTATAGGCTGGGATCTTTTGCGGGGCCCGCGCGCCGAACACGGACTCTCTAGAATCGTCCCGGCGCCTCTGGACTGGAGTCCTGTCAGCCCTATCCTTGTGGGGGGGGGGGGGAGAAAGAACATGGGTTTCCCACATAGGGCCACTACTGCTTGCTTCGTCGGCCGGGGCAAACACGCATTTTGGCATGGGCTCGCCCGGGGGCCTCAGAAATATGAATTATCCAATTTTCCTTGTGGGGTGCATGCAAGGGGACGGTAGAAGCTACGAGTAAATTGGTTTCTTTGGGTACGCTTAATGAAACATTGGCGGAGATACGGGAGGCATTGCCCCCCCCCCAACGTCAAAGGTGGAGTCGGCTGATTTAATGTATATATGAATTGACATCCACAGAGCCGCAACTAGGGGGGAGCAAACGGGTCTCGTGGGCCCGGGCGCTGGACCCGAGGGGGCGCAAATTTCATTCTGAAACCTCTCCTTGAGCATTACAAGGGGGCGTCAAAATGCGCGCTTGCCCCGGGTGACCAAGCATCTAGTTGGGGCCCTATTGACATCACCGTGCCTTCCAGACTTCCAAGTTTATCTCAGCCTATGCAGAAAGAAAGTAAAGTCTGATTAAGGGGGCCATGGAACAAAAACGTTTGGGAAAACTCTAGTACAATGGGTATGCAATGGCGTATTGATCGGATGCGCACCAAACAGCCCCTTCCCTCAGGGCAGCAACTAAAAAAGCTCTGTCGCCCCTCCCCCTAGTTTGTTTGAACGGAGAAAAGAGTAAACTCCTTGTCCAGCGCCCGGGCACTATACTATCCGTGCCCTCCACTAATTGACGTCTTGGGGCTCCCACATCCTGGAGCAGGGCCCTAGGCTGGGATATTTTGCGGGGCCCCCCGACCAGACTTCCACGGGCCCCTTTATGAATTTGTAGCGTGAAAAAACAAAAAAATTGGGAAATTGTCCCGGGCCCCAAGGTTGGAGCCTTGTCAGCCCACCCCTTGTGGGGGCCATGCCCCACCTACTTCTATCAGATACGCATACATAAGCATGGGGGGGGGGCTTCCATTCTAGAATTACTCACGCCCCCACGCGTAGTGAATTTGTAATGCAAAACACTAGAAAGTAAAGGGATTCATCTTTGCAGGGCCAGACCTTGAATTCTGCTTACTCGGCCGTAGAAGGCGTCAACTGACGGGGGGGGGGCGATTTTTTTATCGCCAAAATATCAATCGTTTACTCTTGAAAAATTTTCAGAACTCGCCCTGCATCTGCCCCCCCCCCTCCTAGTACCAGACCAGAATTAAAGTTTTAGTCGAATCCTGGGGCCAAATCCTAGTGTTGGGGGTCATGTATGTAAGACTCATAATTGGGCTTGAGTGGCCTCAAAGAATGCCAGGCATCGAGGCTTCCGAACTTGAGGTAAGTAGTACGCTACTTCTCGAAAATTAATCCCTACTACTAAATTATAATTTTTCAATTTTGTTTTGTGGCAAAATCATCGGTTTGGGGGGGGGGCGATATGCTAAATAAGTGAATCATTAATTAGTTATAATCACACTGTACTGTAATTTGATACTGTCTCAAGCAGATCTACAACTCGGCCGTTAAATGCATCGTGGGAACCCCGAGCAAATTGATTTTTCCGAAGCCCATCCTGCTTAGAAATGCTGCCATAGGCGGAGATAGACTTGGAAGTCTGGGGGGGGGGGCACGGTTATGTCAATTCATATATGCATTAGATTAGTCAACTCCACCTTTGACGCTGGGGGGGGGGGGGCCAATGCCCCCACGCTTCCCCCTTATCTCCGCCCATGATGCCTGCCAGTAGGCATGTTTGCTTTTGAAATTTTAACCAGATTTCATTTTCATCAAGCACTCTCCGACCAGGCACGGGTGGGCCGATACGTTAAGACCGAATTTTGCGGTCCTCTTCCTTGTAAAATTCGGCAATTTTATGAAAAAGATTGTTTTTGTTCCCCCGCGATATTCGCCGGTCATGGCACGTACGAGGGGGTCCGACAGGACGATATTTTTCTCTGCACTTTAAATTCCTTCATTTCCTTTGATTTTGGTTATGGAACTATCTTATTTCTTTCATGAAATATAAATTTTCATTGATTTGTTGATTGAGTCCGTATTTTTGTGCAATATTGTTCAGGATAATGTCCCACAGAAGTCCTTGAAATGAGCAGAGGATGAAACAAATGAAAAATGAAAACGTCGCAGATTTTTTCCAGAGAACAGCTATTTACAAGCGGAGATCTTGACAGAACGTGACCTAAAAATATCGACCGTGATCTACAGATAAGTGTCTTCCGACTAAACTGTTCAGTTCCGCAATAGCGGCGCCACTTAGAAAGTAAATATAACCCTTCCAGAAAGATCTCGATGGTTCGCGTGACATCTTTGCATTTCATGTTTGGCATCATTGCCGAATCGAAGCTGTCGCCAAACGCACCAAGTTTATCTTTAATTAGGCGAGATTTACAGAGATGCGTCACCGATCATTTACAGGTGAAAGATTACATAATATGTACATGATAAATAATTATTTATATAATTTTCGCGACAATATTTTTAGTATTTTTTGTAAGTTGTGTTCTGTAATAGTATAAGTATTTCATCTGAAAACCCCGCCCCTTCTCGGGGTCATAGCCTCGGCGGGGGGGGGGGGGGGGTGAAGTAATAGAACGATTGACCTGACCCTTGTTTTTCCTCATATTTCTGTATTTCTAGGGAGGGTGGATCCCCTGGTCCTTCCCTCCACCGTACGAATAAAATCTGAGCACCAAGACCCCCCCCCAGCCACAAAGGAAAAAACCTTGGGTCCTAGCCCTGAATTTCAGCATCGTGTTTTTTAATGTTCGAAGGATTGTGGCGTCGATCGTGAAGGATTCTATAACAAGAATTTCACACGGAAAGATGGCTTTACATGGACTATTGGCTTACGCAAGGGGTTATAACCCCCTCCTTGAGCTGATGTTAGTGTTGCAGGAAAAACGTAAACCCCTCCCCCCAGAAGACACCCCCTTCTCCCTTGAGAAAATCCGGCGTACGCGTATGATATGAACAGATATATTTTTGGAATTTTTTGATGCTTTGTTAGTCTGTGGCTATGCGCTATTTCTGCAAGAAACAGTGCCCACACCTTCCAAAAAAATGTCTGAAATTTAAATGAATATTATCGCTGAAAAGCCAAACCGCAATCGGGAATTAATGCATGCTTTGCTCATTTCCCCCCCCCCCCCCAAGCTTTTGAAGTAATATTTCTGAGAAAAAGTCAAAATTATGCAGTCCGCTGTTTCTGTTTGCATCGATTTTTCATCAATTGCAGTCCCCCTTTTCCTAGCAATTTTTTTTTATCCCAGCTGCTGGTCTATATTTTGATGGTTCCCTCATCTTTTCCAAGGTGAACATTTTTTTCTGTTGGCTGAGTTTTTTGTCCGCAGAACGTGCTTTTTCAGGTCCGCATTTTTGTTGGTTGCCCTAGCAATTGGCTTAAAACCAGTGTTAACAATTGTTATTTTTCTACTACGTAGATCCGGTCTGTTTTTGACTTTCATGACACTTTCGAGAGGGTGCGGGCGGTAGTAACACTTATAATTCGAATCGCTTCCTGTTAAACGTCCAAAAGTTCCAAATTCTATCCGATTTTAAATCGGCTAAAGGTTTCGAAATTTCCGTTATTTCTTCGATTCCGCATCTTTTTTGTTAGCTTTCCGAAGCGTTGTCGAAAAGCCAACTTGGAAATGAGATTTTGGCGGGAAGTTCCAGTTATATAGAACTGGGTTCCGCCTAGTGGAGAAGTTAATGTTCTCTTTGGCAGTGGGAAAGAAAGAGTTCCTCATTTGCATTCCACATAAAATAGATTTGCACATGGAAAAGTGAGGAAGAAGATATTCAGTGTAGATGTGTGTAAGGTCTTTCTTTTAGGGAGGAAACCCGTTTCCGCTCTTATTTCTCTTTCAGAAGAGAAAGCAACGTTGTTCTCAGTCTTCACACTTCATCTATTTTGCTAGTGTGAGTGGGGCCCATGTGTTATCTTTTAGTTTACCGTTTTTCTAGGTATAATTTTCTTTTTGAATTACCACTGCAATTTAACACATACGGTCTCCCTATTTGTTTCCAGCAGAGAACAAAGTGGCGGGATTTTCACTTTCATCCGAAAATTTTCACAATTTTCGACTTATTCAATTAATTCAGACTCGGGTCTTTCTTTCATGAATTCAGATCCTTCAATTAATTCAGTATCTCAATTCAACGACTCTTAAATTCAGATTCTAGATCCCAAGACTTTCTTCAATGAATTTTGTTTTTCGATTCGGTGATTTGTTTTAACGAATTTCTCGCTTTATATAAGCCGCCGAGTCTGTGCATATTTCGAAATTTAAAACTACTGTATTTAAAACAAAATGGAAACACGAAAAGTTTTCGATCTAGAAATTAACTTTTGTTAACAGGAAAAAAAAGTCGTTGACAAAAGAGCTTTTTTTTAGGTGAAGGAATTTTCAATCTTGTGACTACATAACTGATGCAATCATATACGCTGTTTTACTTCATATTTTCACGATGTGTAATTTGATGACTTCCATTTTTCTGGTTTGAATGATGGCGGAGTGCCGCTACTTTGCACAAACAAGGCAGAAAAGATAATTAAGAAACCGCATGAAATCTTATCTTGCTTTAGGTCGTAAATGTGACCCACTATGACTGGGTTAAGACAAGTACTTTCGTTTGTGTGTTTTCTCGTGAAAGTTTCGCGTATTTATACGAGTGCATCGTTAAGAGTGAAATGGAAATATTTCGGATTCGCTTTTAGAGAAATCCAGCCCACTCATTTCCTCATTTTCGTCCTTTAGAAACTGTAAACAATAAAATGAGTTAAAACCGTTGAGGGTTTAGAAAAAAAAGTAGGAAAATGAACTCTATTCACCCGAACGATAATTCTATGTTTATACGTGAAAAGAAACCCGCTTTAAACGTTTTCAGTTAGAAGTTTCTATGAAGTTCTACGTTCTATATTCACGATTCTTGTTTAATGAGTTTCTTTTGGAACGATTACTTGGTTCTATTTTGTGTGGCTATCAAGAAATGAAGTTAAGGTGTGAATTACTTGCAGCTCCGATAATTTTTTTCTTCAAATATTTTTAATTGTGAGTGAGCTGGGCCCGATTTTGACTTGCAGATGGTCCTGGCAAAGAAGGCATGCATTAGGGTCTCTTGAGGCTAGTCAAATATGTTGCAGCCATAATTTTTCTTTCACTACATTAGCTACAGTTTTGTAATGGAAATAATTCATCAAACGCAGGCTTCACCTAAAAGAAAACTTCACCCACGATTTCGGTTTTAAAAGTTTGAGATTTTGTTGATTCTTTAACGCGAATGTTTCTGTACATCAGTGGTGTTTTTTTGGAATCACAATTTTTTTATTCTACAAACAACATGACAACTCGTACAAACTTTTACAAAAAGAGAAAAAACTGACAAAAATCGTCAATCAGCAACATTCATTCTGTGATTCCAAGGGACTAGGGCGTCCTTCCAGTTGGTCTACAAAAAACAATCTAATATCTGTTAGTCAAATGGCAACCATCGTAAATTTTTCAAAAATTAGTTAATTGATGTGTTAAGGGTATATGGAAGTGATTTTACTTAACATCTTTTAAATATAAAATTGTCAAACTTTTGTCATCCGTGACTTCTCTGGCGTAGTCAACGTCTATCCACAGCTCCCTAGAATAGTCTGAAGGCCGCTGACGTTACGTGGTCCTACGTCACGTCAAAGGACGTTAGTTCTGACATGAATTGAGACCACTTACGTCAGAGGAGTGTGGTATAGCCTCTTGAATAAGACCCCCCCCCCTTATCAAGTCGCCTTAGTGTGTGGTGTCCTTAAAAAAAAAAAAGCGCTTTAACGCACCCGACAGGTAGACTCGGTCTAAAGGCAGCTCACCGCGACGCCCCTAGGATAGTGTGCATAGCGTCATGCACTTTGAGAACTACTTTAAGTTTTCCAAAGTTTTAAAATTTCCGTCTTTTTTTTCTCTTCCTGACTTTTTTTGTTTGTACACATAAAGATGATTGCTCTCAAAAGTACCACCTTTTAAATAATGGCGTTAAAAGTGCATCGTTCCTTGCTTTCGGAGTTAGGTGCAGATTTCACTTTAGTGTTATCTTTCGCGTCTGGGAACTTGACAGATTGCAGAACCAGGAAAGACCCTAAGACCGTAATTTTTTTCCCCACTTTCTCTCTTCACCCTTTTCTTAAGCAATAGTTTTTCATATTTACTATGTTTACCCAACCGTACGAGAGGAGAAATATAAAAAAATCAATGCCCGCGCTTCAGAGGCGATGACTGTTGTCTTGTGTGTGGGGTCTTTTCTTGCCTTCCTCTTGGGGATTTGCTTTTTTTCTTCAGATTCCTTGAGCGTGACTGGAATTTTTCAGCACTTTTACCCACCAGTCCTGTTCATGACTTCAGTCACCGAATTCCTGTCTTATGAAGAGCTATAGACTCTTGACCTCAACAAAAGAGCAAGTTATCAACTATCACATTTTTTTCGCTCCTTAGCTATGTTAAGCTATTAACCGTGGTATAATGAAGGGAACGCTCAGTTGATTATGAGGAGCCATTGTTATACTCGTACATTGACCTTGATATTAAGAGTCTTCTAATTCATAGGTAATTCGTCATGTATTTAATAGAGAATATTGGAAGCTTTTTCAAGTAAACGAATGAATGCATGTTCTTATCAAAGACAAGGAAGGTTTTCAAAAAGATTTATGCGCTTCCTAAGTTTTTTTCTTATTGTTCCTCTTGTCTTCCAGATTCCACTCGCTTAGCATTTAAATCCCATCCTATGACAACGCTCATTTTAGAAAATATACCATCACTAAACTGAACATGCACCACGTAAATGTTCTAACTGGTGAGCTACTTAATCTTTTTCGCTTACCAAAAATAGACTCAGATGTATGAGGCAAATCTTTGCTGTTTAGTTTCCATTCATATCACAAAATCTACCAAAACATCGCTCTACGTTTTGTTTTAGGATAATACAGTATATAAAAAGCATTTACAAAATATTTATATTTTCGAGTACAACTGCTAATTTTGTATCTTGTAATAAAAATTCACGGAATCGTATATTGTAAGGATGTTCGAAGGAAAAATTGCCAGAAAATTATGGTTCCGCTTTGTACTCGTCGATTGCGATCGATCGCACTGCCGACAATTCCTCTGACGAATTTCTAACGCATTAGTGCAATAGATTACTATTAGACTATATCCACCGAGTAAATATTCTTCTGGAAATTATTATAATTGGTGCACGCTGAAAAGTGTTTTGTGCATGTGTTATGATGTAAGAGTTATGCGAGTTTTATGTGTTCGATAAGTGCTGCCATCTGTTATTTTGGAGGTGCTAGTTACAGATGCTTGAATATTCGTGTTGGTCCTGAGCAAGTAAAATTGTTATTTTTGTACAAAAACTTGATTTTTATGTTTAATCTCGCATTTTACAAATTTGTGATCCATAGAATTGTTTATTTTTTGTTTAAATTGGTGAATGTACAGAATGAACTGAAACCTCGATAGTGATATCAGAATACAAAGTTGATGTCAGTTATTTTTGCGGAGCCCTTTAAACAACTGAGGGCTCTTCTAAGTAAATCTTCTCTTCAAGGCTAGTTCTTCTGTCCATTATTATGGTTATAGTAAAGTATAAATACAGAAAACTGTTTTTATTCTCAATAGTTAATGTAACGAAAGCAAATTGTAGATATGAAAACTTGTAGATTCCGCATCTGGCAAAAATTTTGGCTAGTGATTTGTGATAAATTTTTAATATAGAAATGCGTATTTGAAAATATAATTCTAAACCAAAAAAGACTAACTAAAAATTTAAGACAAACTTTGGCTTTCGTGGATTTCAACATCGTCATCCCCTTTTATGATTTCCCTTTCATTTGTGATTCTCTCGAATGAAATATAAAATGAAAAAAAAAAATTTTTAACAGTTAATTCTAATACAGTAATTTGTGTGGTGTGTTCTTTATCATGTTGCAATTTATCTATCTTTACTACATAGTCCATTGTGCCTCGTATCTGGGGCATAGTGGGACACCTTTTTCATGTTCGAGAAATGTTTCTCAAATAACTATTGACTTGCATGTGCTTGAAAAAAAATTATATTCACGAATTTATTTTTTCCTCGTTTAAATTAAAAGCGGTCCTTCACGCCCCAGTTTTCCCTTTCACTAAAAATAATACATATTTGAAATTTTAACCTTTCACGGCCGAATTCAGATTTAAATCGATTTTCATAATTTCTTCCTTTTGTTTCCTCCTTATGATCCTTCAGTTCAGAGATATCAACTGAAAAATTCGTGAAAACATTTCCCGTATACTTTTCTGGCCCATATAGAACGTAATACTAAAAACGAAAAAATCTAATTTTATTCTACCTTAAAAACAGATCATGAAAAAAAATTAAATTTATGGTAGAAATATATAAATAATTGAATATTATTACGAAATCTCGATATTCATTCTAATGGCATCCGAAACCACGCAAATATGGCTCGTCTCCAAGCTGATTTTTCGAGAGATTTTATGAATTTACTAAAAAAAATCCGAATCTAATCAGTATGTGTGGTGGTGCGATTGAAAAGATTAGAATTTCTATCCAAATATTTACATATCAATTACGTTATTTTTACTGAAAGCAATTTCTACCGATTTCCCCTCTGTGCATGATACATTATTTACATAATTTCAGATAATACTGTATTGCATGTTAGGGATTTTTTTTCTCGATTACGCTTATAGATATGTTTTGTAATGGAGTTATAGGTAACAATCATCAAGAATACAGATGAGCTTTATGTTTACAGAACGGGCTAGACGAAAACAATAGTAAATAACGAGAATCGGCAATACGAATAATCTTTCACCATTTAAAAGACACGTGCTCCGGACAAATAGGAGCTATTGGTATCTTCAGATCTAATCCATGATAAAAATGGAGGTGATTCTCTTCCCTCTTTATGGTAAGCATCATCAGCAAGCTACCGTCAGTCTGGTCTCCAGCTGGTTCAGCGACCGGCTAATTTTTTTTCTATATAGTACTTCTCTTTACTAGCTGAGGTTGAGCAACCAAGCGCATCCAGCAACCTATCGGCCGGCTTCTTATCGTTAAAAGTAGATGAAAAAAATAGTGAGAAAACGTACGTTATTCGTGGGAGAGTGGGCGGAGAACGGCTTCTATTCACGTGGATGTTGTGATTACGAATCTTGCGTGTGGCTAGACAGATTGATGCAGGTTATATGTACCTACCGTCACACACAGAAGCAGAGGTTCCCAACGTTTCAGTTCGCGCGGAATCCTTGATAAATCTATGAATCCTTTTTCATGAGACTCCCACGGAACCCAAACATGAATATTTCTCAAAAATAGATATGCGTATACAGTTCGCGCCGCTTAATGTGATCACATCAGATAATAACCTATTGATAACTATATCCGAAAAAAATTCCGGTCGTAAGTACGATGGTGATGTCCCGTTTGGTCAGGGCCACAACTAGATACTTCGTCAGCCGAGGCAAGCACACATTTTGGTGCCCCCCATGTAATGTAGGAAGCAGCGGTAAAAGGGTGAATTCAGCGCCCCCTTTGGTCCAGCACCCGGGGTACCAGACCTGCTCCCCCACTTTTTTTTTGTGACAAGACAAATTTGTACAAAAAGACAGTAACAGAACAAAAATACATACACAAAAATAAACAAGTTAGGAACATTCACTCTGTGACCCCAAGGGACTAGGGTACCTTTCAACACAATTTTTTAGTTAATAGCAAGTTATATATACATTAACATTTTGTTGTTAGTGTGATCAATATTATGTTGTGGCCTTGCGTTTAGTCAAAGGGGATGTATGGAAATGGGATGACTCAATTTTTGTGAACTTGGCCAGTTGAAAGAAACTGAACTGAACAAAGGGATTTTTATTATATGTTCTTGCATTATAGGAAAGTCATTGCAAAAGCATGAACCAAATTTTTGACAATAAGGGAGTCTTCTGATTGCCTAGAAAGTCTTGTAAATTGGTAACTATAGCTTGGGGGGGGGGGGAAGAAATGAGTCTTGTTCAACCTTTTAGCTTCAAAGTATGCAAAATGGAAAAATATGAAAAAAAATTAACGTAAACCAAAATCTGTAATTTTTAGAATTTTTTTCCCATGACCCCTTCCATACTTTGCGAAATTGGTATATCTTTGATTACTTAGTAAATATACATTGTTGAAATTTTGGGACCATGAGCTACTGCCCACCTTCCCATGCTTGGGGCTTCTGAGAGTTCCTCAAAGGAGTTCACAAAGACTGTGTGTGGCATTGTAAGAAATTACAAGTGTGATGCATGAATTTATAACAGAACTTCATTGAAAAATTATTGAATTTTTTAGATTTTTTTAATTTTTGTCTAACTATTTGCAGGCGTCAACCTCATGATGAGAAAAGCTGGTTTGCTTTCTAAGCCTGTAGTAGAAATTAAGAAAGATGAAGATGGGACGTACACCTTAAAAACAGTCACGACTTTCAAGACATCGGAAATCAAGTTCAAATTGGATGAAGAGTTTGATGAAACTCGTATGGATGGAAGCACTTGCAAGGTAAAATCAAAAGAATTTTTTTATTCTTTGATTTTGTAAATTCACTTGATATACATTTTTCTTTAACTGGTAGATTGTAACCTAAATATTGAGAATGGGGCTAGATGCTTGAACCAGGACTCAAACCCAGAACTGTTAAACCTGATATGTTAATCAGTTTCAGAAACAGCTGCAGTTAAACCTTTCTATAACAACCTTCAAAGGGACAAAACATTTGAATCATTATATTGCAGCCGTAGACATCTAGAGCTCGCTGTCGGGAGGGATGATTTTACAAATTGCTAAAAATTAGTCTGCAAATGAGATGACCATACTTTCCACATTTTCCACTGGTTTTTGTCTTTTTCTTCATCCAAACTTTTTGAAAAATATCCTTTTTTTTTCGGTTTTCAGTCAGTTTTCTTGAATTTGTTATTCAAATACAGGTACTGATACAGGTAATTTTCAACGGATTGATTGTAATACCATAGTAGTTTGGAGAACTTTATGAATTATCTGGTTTTGCCACCCCATAGATCCACACCTGATTGCAGCTAATTATTAAATATGGATCATATTGTGCAAAATCTCAATCTCAAACCTATTGCAGTTTGAAACTTGTTTGGTCCTTGTCTAATTATTTCACGAGTTATTCTTTCTACTTGCAAAAGATATATGGCATAAAGCAATTCGCTTTACAAGTGTATCATGGTTCTTGCAAAAAAGTTTTGGCACTTGGCTGATTGAACACATAAAATCATTTGCAATTGAATGTTTTGACATTCTGATTCATAAAGTATTCAAAATCAAAGATATGCTTTTTTTTTACTATGTTGAATTTTTTTTCTTAGACTGTGGTGACTTTGGAAGATGGCAAGTTGATCCAGAAGCAAGTTGGTTGTGATGACAAGAAGAATGTCACCATCATCCGCGAGCTTGATGGAGAACAGATGAAAACGGTAATGTACAGTATATATTCATTCTATGTTCAACAAATACCTCAAATTATTTCAATGTTAGATTTGTTTTGACTGTTAATAATTCCGTTCTGGAACACTGTAGATGAATGTAGTATTTCCATTGTAATTTTCAGATGCGAGGGAAGTGTAATCATATTTCTTATGTATTTTATCACCTCTCAAGGATCATTCACATGTCTAATTTGCTTTATATGTTGCTTTTTAGATGATTCAGAACAGTTCTTCATTAGTGGTATGGGAAAGCATTTTTGGGGTTGCGAGATGAAAAAAAAAAATTCTAACATGCAGACTGATTATTTAGCAAGAAAAAAAAAATGATGCAAAAAATTCAATTTTTGTTTTCAGAAATATAAATCTCATCTGTATTTTGACACCATATTTTTTAGCTTCTATTTGCAGAAATGTGTTGCTCAAAGTTTGAATATTTCAAACTTCAAAGGGTTTAAAAGATATGTAATTTTCAGATACTTTTGCAAAGTTTCTTTCTCTGTTGAATGGTAGTAGATCCATTTCTTTTCGATCATAATTCTATGAATGACTAATTTAATAAAGATCTTATTGAAATAGAATTTCAAAGCTGAGATTTAACACTTTCTGGTCTGAGCTATTTCGACTGTTTGTCCCTGTGGACTGAGGGTTTTTGGCACTTTTCATGATTTTTTTTAAAAATACTTAGATTGTATATAGTTTTTTTAGTTTGAGATTTTAAACTTTTTCTTTCATAATATAACAGTTATTTAAAGGTACTAATAATTAATGAGAAATAATTAAAAAAAGTGAGTTTTAAAAAAAGTTCAGCATAAAACATTTTTCTATATAAAATTGTAAACAATTGTGACTAAAACTTATCCAAATGTTTTAAAAATATCTAAAGATTTTATTTAAAAAAATATCATTTTGTAAAATTTGCTTTAGTATGGTACACCTCAAAACACATTTACGTACAGAGCAACACCACAAGGTTCACAATAAGTTGTGAGTTTTTCCTCAACCTTTTTCCAGTTTTTCTTTGATTTGCTCCTTTCATCATCTAAAATGAATAATAATTTTGTAAAATATATATCCTAAAACATTTGAAAAAATAAGTAATATACACAATTTTGTTCAAAAGCAAAAAAAACAAATATTTACCGGTGCTATCGTCGTCATCTGAGAACTGCGATTTTGAATTCCTTAAACAAGCAGGCTGGTATTCTGGATCATCTGAATCTGATAACTCTGACAAAGAATAGTGTGCTAATATATCTCTAAGTTTAGCCAAATAATTCAGCTATTAAAAATGGATATGTACAGTAATTTTAGTTTTTCCTTGACAGCTGTGAGCTATGCATTTTTTCTTTATTGGGGTTTGTAACTATACTTCAAGTTTAAATTTTTTTGACAACCAGGGCTGCAACTTGGGGGGGGGGGGGCAAGTGGATCAGAGGAACACTGAATTCTCTCCAACTGTTTCTTCCTCCATTACAAGAGGCACTAAAATGCATGATTGTCCCAGTTAACAAAGTATCTAGTTGCGGCACTGATAACTAATTGGTGGATAATTAATATACTTGCTGAAAATTGGTTTTTTTTGTAAATATACGAAACATTCAACCGGCTGCATGAAGGTAACTAAAATTGCACTGGGATTGCGGGAAGGAAAAAAAATATCAAGAAACACTGATTTTTAGAAGAATCAATGTTGAATGTTAGAGCAAAATATATGTTGTGTGTGTGTAAATTTTCATACATATATTACGTTGCTTATCTTGCGAAACATCTGGAGTATGAAAGAGCAAATGTTGTGAGCTTCCCTGTAGGTTTTATTATTCTGGAGCCAATGATGTATGACAGCTAATTAGACATGGGGTTTTCAAGTATCCTACAATTATGGCTGTCTTAAAAGCATTATGAGCTCCCAGGGCAAAGTATTTTTTGTAAGTGCCCTGCCTGGGTAGTAATTAGAGATAGAATGAATATTCAGCCTATTCGCCAGATAGTCGGTTCAGCAATGTATCTGTGTAAATCTGAGCACAAAAAACTAATTGAAAAAATTATATTAATTGGAATTTTTTGCATAAATTAACAATTTACTGATTATATTTTATTGTGTGGTGCATACCTATCCCTTTCTGTGCAAGAGGTTATGTTGGTGAATTTCTAGGAGAAGTAAAACATGAAGCTTGTGGGGGAATCGGTTAAAGCCGTCCGGCATCCATGCGTATGTAGTGATTTTTGTGATTTGTTTTAGTTTAATAAATAAATTGAATAGATTTTATCATCGTTAATCACTACAAGCTTTTAAAATAGAATCCCCTCCTTCAATAATATGGAAGAGAGCATGAATTATGCAAGTTCATTAACTGAAGGATGTACCTAGACAGGAAATGTATTGAGCTACTGAGAGTGGCAAAGAACATCTAGAGAGGAAAAATAATTGTTTTTTGATATTTAAATAAATTTTTTAAAATTAATATTGAAATAAATTAATATTGAAATAAAATTGAAATAATTCAATATCAATCATGTAAAATTACCAATAATTATATTTTCATCTAAAAATGACTTATTTATAATTTTGAATTTTAAGAAAATTGATATTCGGCCAAGACATTGGCCAAATACTGAATATTCAGCTAAATCACTTTTTCTCCCATCTCCACTAGTAATGGTCACCTATACTTATTTATATGCTCACACTTGAAATTTTAACTATATCTCATTTTCATGAGGTCCATGCATTAAGTGGTACCTCAGCTAACAAAGGTCTCGGATTACAAATATTTTGGTTAATATTTTTCATCAATAAAATATTTTTCATTATTTTTCTGCCTCTACTAATGAAAATTTCCATTGACCTGGATGCATGCGCTAATATAAAACAGCCACGTTGTGCACAAAATTTTCATGCCAATCATCAGAATTATTGTCACTTGAGCTCGATTTGCTTTTGTCCATCTTAAAATCTTTTTCCAGACATACCTCCACTTCTTTTCTGAAAGTTTTTGAACCATTTAACATGAAATTCAGTTAATAAAAAAATGTATTGAAAATAAAAAGGAGCCTATGTTTCCAGAGCAAAATTTTTTCTCAGTGCAAGACTAGCATCAAACTTGAACAGTCTAGAAATTCTAGGAGCTCATCTTTTCCATCTGCACATATCAGATAGAAATGATAAAATCACAAATGGATGGGAACACCCATGAACTCATCTGGGTTGCTTCAACACTAGTTGTAGTAGACCGAAGTTGGTTTTAGTTGTACACACAGTGTAAAATAAGATCTTTTGGTATGGTATTTCATCTTTCTGTAAATTCTCATTTATCTGATTTTGAAGCTGTTCATTCTAGCGTTCAGCCAGTTTTACAGTGTTTCTTGGTGTTTTAAACTTGCCTCTGAATTTTAGAAGGAATTGAAGGATTTTTCCATTGAAACCTATGGGGAAAATCACATTTAGGCTAATGAAGAATATGACGTTTTGCCAATGCCGAAAGGTTTAAATGATTTTTGCTTTAATCATTTTTGATTGTTATCACTGTTACATGAGATTTTGGAGGTTTAACGCAAACTAAGTAGGTCTTCAAATCTGTTTGTTTAGCAACATAAATTTTTAGCTCATTCAAATTAGTCTTATGCCGCATACAATGTGCAGCCAAACATTAGTCTTATGCTGAATACACATCATGAGAATACACTGGTGTCAGGGCCTGGTTATCTCATGGGAAAACAAGGCGGTAAATTTTCAGGAGCCTTAGGAAATTTTATTTTTTTTGTATTTTAGTCATTTATCTCTTTTCAGAGAAAATTTTAATGTGTTTGAGGAAAGTAGCATTCACAACTCTGATAACATAACCCCAAAGAACGTTATATATGAGGAGTCCCAAAATTTGTTTGCCCAAGTTTTTGATTAACGGGTCCTGACTGGTGTCTATAAATTAAGTAAAATGAGTTATATTTTTCAGGGGGGAAAAATTAATCAAAGATCCACGATAGTTTTTTAATAGTAAGGGTTAACAAATTTATACCCAAAAAAAATTCATTACCACTGGCAATACATTTTATAAAAACCATATTGGTAAGATTGAAGCAAAACATTTGTAGTCTTTGGAATAGTTTCCTGTCAGTTTAGCAGAATATATGTCGGGGGCTCTTATTTAATCACTTAAGTATCCCACACTTGGGTTTTGTATTTGTCCTTTAACGGTTTGATTTCCCTAAATTATAGTTCCACTGTATTTCTAAATAATTAAGTGTATTTCTAAATAATTAAGTGTATTTCTAAATAATTTGTCATTGTAAATATTCTGTAGTATTCACACTACTCTTTCTTTTAGACTTGCACAGTTGATGACATTGTCTCTGTCCGTGTCTACAATCGTTGCGAGTGAATGTTTCGAGATAAGCTTGCATCATATTTTCTTCAATAAAAGCCATCAGTGAACATTCAATTTGTAACCTTTTTTCTGTATCATTGTTGGAATACAGTTCCTTCAGCTCTCTTTGAAAAAAGAAAAAGCTTTTTTTTAATTTTTTTTTTGTGCTCAACTTTTGTATGTTTTCTGGATTATTTTTTAAGTTTTGTATGTTGAGAAATAAAACAGTTAATGGTCTTTGAAAAAATTCATTAATGTCTTCTTCAAGAGTAGTTCCATGTTCTGTTGATATAAGTTATTCACATTACAAATGAGAAATGGTTTTTTTACAACTGGCCTGTTGACTTGACATAAAAAATAATTGCTGAGAGGTAGCCATTTTGGAATATCTGTACCTGTTATTTTACCCACATTTTTTTAATACATAGAGATTATATATTTGTTACTATATATGGAGGATTTGAATAGGGTAAACTAAGTTTAATTTCCACAAGGTAATGAAATGTGATGCAATATTTCTTTATGTATACATAGTATAATTAGTAAATGAATAGTAGCAATGAATGGCTTTTTAGACTTTTATCTATAGTTCTGGGAAAAAACAGGATTTATGATACACAATTCAGATCAGTGACTATTTTTTAACATGGAATGTTAAGTGTTTAATCAGTGTCCACATAATTTATGTATATAAAATGACATGTCTTGACTCACTGATTCATCATCCCTGAGCCGAAACAGTTGAAGCTATAAATCTGAAATTGGATGAGTAGTTTTACTTTGACATACTCACTAAGAAGGGGGTTCATAGGTTATATAGAGGAAATCGTGCCGAGCTGAAATTATAAACATGAAATTCGGTCAGCATTTTTATTTTGCAATGAACTCACTGAGATGGGATTTTTTGAAATTCCATGCCCCCACCTTTAGGGGCTCAAAGATTATATGGAGCAATGAATATGAAATTTGGTCAATATTATATTTTTAACATACCCATTAAGACAAGATGTCTGAAACAAACCCACAAGGGTTTGAAACGTGGGAGAATCGTTGCTGAGTAATGTTCAGATTAACAAATTCATGCGAGTAAAACTGCAAGTAACAGCAATATGTATGCAGTTTTTTTGGAGATAAGCAGGTAGCAAATGGTTATTTTAACATAGCAGCATGCTGGGTGTTCTCAGGCAACAAGGAAAAGCGATGGCGAGTGCTGTTAGAGTTTAAGTGCATCAAATTCTTCAGTTTAACAGTCTTGGTTTTTTTCCACGATGCATAAAGAAACTAACTTTTAAATCTTTTACTGATTAACATATGCTCACACACATCTCCATCAGGGCTGCACAAATTCCAGGTAATCAGTTGCCAATGATGACTAAAATTGGTATTAGCACAAAGTTTTCTATGCGTGATTATTAGCTTGAACAAAAGAAAATAGGCTCGCTTGACTCCTAAAAATATTTGGGTGGCACTCAGATTTTTTTGATTTGTGAAGCCCTGCTTTAAATAATGTCATTCCTGCATGGGCAGATTTGGGGGACTGTGGAGCCAATAGTCTCCCCAATTCAGTGAAAAAAATTGTGATATAAATATAACACACAACAGGCAAAGTGCCCATAACAAAAATATGAATGTCATATTTCAAAAACACACCAACCCAATTAAAAATGCAATTGCAAACAATATGCATAATATTTTATGTATATAATGCCCATAAAGAATACATATGGTTGTCTTATTCTAAGTATGGATAGCTTCTCTATATACAGGGTGATTATAAAAAAACTATACCATTCACAGAAACAATGAAATTTTGGCATAAGGTATTTTGAGGTATGCGCTCAAGAATGATATGGGAAAACAACAGTGTCACTCTAACAGTTACGGTTACAGTGAGAAAATTACGAAAATATCAAATGGCAACACCAAGTTTTTTGTATTGGAATGTGATCTCCATTGTGAAAAACCCTAAATAGCGTTCGAACGGCAACTGTAGCATGAAAATCACCGGAGGTAGATAGGCTAAAAGTGAGGACAACCAATAAGGACAGAGAAGCACAATAAAATAAAGTATTTTATTGTGTTTCACAAATTTTCCACATGACCTTGTGGAGGACTAATCAGGCTGGGATCTGTGACGAATGAAATGAACATTAATGCTCTGGTGCACTGCAAAGTCCTTTTTACTTTTTCCTTGCCTAACTCCGGGGATTTTCGTGCTACAGGTGCCATTCCAACGCTATTTAGTGTTTTTCAGTATGGAGATCGCATTCCAATACAAAAAACTTGGTGTTGCCATTTGATATTTTCAAAACTTTCTCACTGTAACCGTAACTGTTAGAGTGACACTGTTGTTTTCCATATCATTCTTGAGCGCATACCTCAAAATACCTTATGCCAAAATTTCATTCAGTTTCTGTGAATGGTATGATAGTTAGGGGGCCCATATGTCGGGATAGTTTTTTTATAATCACCCCGTATTTACCCCAACATGTTTATCGTATTTCTTTTTAAACGTGTCAATTGTGTATTACTACTTCCAGGGGTAAGTTATTCCATTTATTAAACCTATTTGAGAAAAATTCCTTGCGACACCATAATTTAGATTTGTCCCTTTCCAATTGATACTGGTGTGTCCCCCTTGTAAAAGCAGTTGATTGATGAACCAATAATTCATGATCCATCCAGTTTAAAATTTTATACACTTCGATCATATCTCCCTGACACCTGCATTTATCCAATGTAAATATTCAAAAGATGAAGTCTCTCTTCATAATTCAAGCCCAGTGTGGCAATAAGGACACGCTAGCTCTTCTCTGCACCCCTTCAAGTCTATATCCCTTTGCAGTTATGTATGGTCTCCAAAACCTTACAGCATACTTCAGTCCGAGACGAACTAAGCCTTGGAAAAATGACTAGGAGAACGTGAAGAGACATTTTTAAAATAAAACAGCATTCTATTTGATTTTTTGACCACAGCTGAACAATGTTCAGAAAACCTAAGCTGCCTGTCAATGAGAATTCCCAAATCGGTCACCCTAGTTGCATCCGGGATAGTGACACCATTCAACTCGTAAAAGAACTGTGGGTTGTTCAAACCAAAATGTGTGACAATGCACTTGTCAATGCTAAACGTCATGCTCCATTCATTTCCCATGCTACAATCCTGTTTAAGTTGGTCTGGAACAATTCCCGATTATCCCCATTTGCTTCACGTCATCTGCGAATTTACTAGCAATCCCATCGATACCTTGGTTAAGATTATTGATAAAAAGTGAAAGAAGTATGGGGCCAAGGACACTTCCTTGAGGAACTCCACTTGTGACGCCTGTCCAACCAGAGAATTCACCATAACCTGTTGTGACTTATCTATTAACCACGATTCTATCCAATTCAGCAAGTTGCTCCCAATCTCATGTAAAAACATTCCAAGAGTTTACCATGTTGGACCCGATCGAATGCATTCTGGAAATCAAAGTAAGTATCTACATTTTTGCCCTTACCCAAAGCCTTCGTCACATGATCGTAGATATAGAAGGAAAGGAGGTTAGTCACACATGACTTCCTGAACCCATGCTGATTATCCGACAATACATTATTCTCGTCTAATCACTTCACCAACTACACTGGTGTAAGAAATTAAGAGAATTTGCAGACTTGGTCGATTATCTCTAGAACTACTGAACCGATTTTAATGAAATTTGATAAGTACATACATTGATACAATACAAAACAAATAACCATTCAATAATTGTGATACACACGCGCGCATAATCGTGCGTAACACTCGGAGTCGGAAGGTATGAAACAGCGGTTGCAGAATAAACAAAAAAAAGGGTTAATAGGGGGTATGGTCCCCTCTTACAGATATACAGGTCTCACAGCGTGATTTCATACTTGAAATAAGGCAGTTTATCATTTCCTGTGGCAATTGGTCCCACTCGTTCAGCAACGCTGTTTTCATTCCCTGGATGGTTCCCGGAGGGGGGTTGCAATTGCCCTCCCCAGAGCGTCCCAGACATGCTCTATAGGGTTAAGGTCTGGAGATCTGGCTGGCCAATCCGTCCGGTGAATATCCTCACTCTCTAGAAAATCGTCGAGCAGAAGAGCTCTATGTGGCCCCCGCGTTATCGTCCATTAAAATGAACTCGGGGCCAACTGCACCCCTGAAAAGGCAGGGGTGCAAGGGAGCAATAGAGCTCCAAGACCTCATTCCTATACCTCACACCAGTCACAGTGCCTCTTTCAAAGACATGGAGAGGTGTGCGGCCATCCAACATGATGCCTGCCCAGACCTTTAAATCTCCTCCGCCATAATGGTCGATTTCGCGGACATTGGAGGGTAGGTAGCGGGTCCCTAGTTCTCTCCATATGAACGTACGGCGAGAATCGGTGCTTAGGCTGAACCGGGACTCATCAGTGAAGAGAATGGTCGCCCATTGATCCATACTCCAATTGTAACGTGCCGATGATCCCCCGACTACGATAATCTGTTGTTGTCATAAATAATGTTACTACTCATCGGCAGCGGTGATCGTATGGCGACGATCAAGGCCGATCGTGATGTCCGCCTGCGATCACATGCAAATGAGGCAACCTTGAAGCCGATTGGCTTGCTTAGACACGTGCGGTCGGAAGTTTTTCCTTAAATACCGGCCGTACGTTGTAACAATACTCTCTCACTCCGCGTTCATCCTTTGTTTGTTCTTTTCAACTGAAGCCCGCTAGTAGGACGGTTCATCGTCTTGCTACCGTATCCATTGGCCTTAGGCTGGGAAACTAAGCTGATAATTAGTTAAAATGCAATAGTTTGCAGTGTTTGAATCTGTTTCCCGGCAGGTCCGGAATCGAAAAAATTAATTAATCTTCACAGTCAAAATTCTTCATTGCTGATCAAGGTGGAGAGGCCCCCCGGAGCTGATCAAGGTGGTCCGGCCCTCAACTGAGAGGCCCCCCTGGAGCTGATCAAGGTGGTCCGGCCCTCAACCGAGAGAACTTCACAGATACTTGCGGGGAAAAGCTACGTCGAAGTGACTAACAACATCGGATATCCGATCAGCATAAAAGTTTGACTGTTGATGATCATCAATTGGTGAGCCAGTATCTTTCTGTTAATGTTAAATAGAGGGCTCCATGTTGTACTAATCTATTGTTAAAATTGACTAACTTTATATTGAATTTAATAAATAATATTTCATGCGAAGGTTTATTTGCAATCATTTTCCACTTGTCGTTTGCCATCTTATTACTGCATATTTCGAACCGGGCAAGCAACTCCCATATGGGACGTTGCACAATCTCTATGCTCTCTGCACCATGATAAACGGATTCTCCTGTCCGTAGAAGTGAGTGGGACGCAAACAACCCTCTCTCATAAAGTCTTTTGGAAACAGTCACCGTTGATACACGGGTTCCTGTGGCTGCATACAAGTCATGAGAGAGCTGAGAAGCTGTAGCACTCCTGTTACACCTCGCTATAATCGACAAATGGCGATCTGCTCTGGCCGTTGTGGCTCTTGGACGACCTTGCTCAGGCTTTCTCTCGATGGATCCGGTATCCTAGAACTGTTTCCATAAGTTACAACACGACACTGGGCGTTAAATTGAACTCTCTACAAATCTGGACTTGAGATTGGCCTGCTTCTAGCCTTCCCACAATTCGCCACCTCATTCCATCATCTAAACGTTGGTGGTTACTCATTTTTACTGTTACAATTTGAAATTAACCGATTGCTGTAAAATAACACAAAGAAATTCGTCGAGGTGTGCTAGCGAACGAAATGCGTCTTAACTTACGCGCGCTTATAAAGCCTGTTTCTCTACTGGCTCTGCCTACACACACGTGTGCGCTTACGTATTTGACGTACACGATTTTTGTCTAGAACAAGTGGTTTTACATTTTCTTTTCACGAAATTCGATAAAATATGCAAATTCTCTTAATTTATTTCACCAGTGTACCTTTTGATAATAATTTTCAAAAGTTTACTGAGAGGGAGCTTGCCAAACTCACTGGACGAGATAATTGGACACAGCTTCTCTACTATCATTTTAAAATATCGGAACAACATTAGCAAGTTTCCAATTAGCATGATACCCTCAGTAACACTACTCCTGTAGATCTGTGCGACTGGCCCCCAACAATTCATTAGCACATTCCTTGAGGACATCATAGATATCTGGTCCTGGTGCTTTGCTTGCACATACATTTTTTAGAAGATTTAGAACCTCCACGTATTCTACTTGAATATCGTTGAGGATTTTAATACCCCATACATTGAATATCATTATCTCTAGTAAAACTGATGCAAAAAAGCATTGAAAGCACCACATGTGCCTACATTGCTCTCTACCCTAGACCCTCTTGTCGAGAGGGGGCCAATTGTCCCCTTACATCCATTATTGACTTATTTAAAAAAATGATTTTTGGTAAGAGGCAATGCTATATATATCTGTCAACCTAGAGATTCAACTTCCTTTTTACCATCCCTTAACGCTTTCTTCAATGCTTTTCTTTTATCTGTAAGCAATGACACCCAGTTAAAGTCTTGCCGCAGAGAGCAACAGGCCTACAATCAGGGGCGTAGCCAGAAATTTCGTTCGGGGGGGGGGGGGGGGGAGACCAAAGTGACAGAACAATGGATTTGGCCATCTTTTTCCCACATTTCGGGGGGGGGGGACCAGACCCCCAAGTCCCCCTCCCTCGCTACGCCCTTGCCTACAATGGTATAATTCATTCATTACACTTCACTCACTATGAGTTGAGAAAAAAACTCGTAGTTTAAAGAAATTGATCACAGATGGCAGCACTACACATAAGTATTACACAGAAACAAACTTCACGGAAGGTTCACTATACGTACACACGCATTCCAACATGTCTCAATTCATTAGAAGTTTCGGCAAGGAATATGGATGAGGTGCATGCTTGGTTTAGTATTAAACAATGATAGGTCACCTCGTCCAGTATTATACTCTCCGAATGCTCTTTTATTTTCAAGATAAAGGTTGCGCATGGTATCCATGAACCACAGGGGGCACGATGTACAAACACTCTTTTGAACAAGGGTATGACTTCGTGCAAAACAGAAACTGAATTCTTCCCATTGACTTATATCTAGGTAACTGAAATCCCCAAGTATGACAACCCTCTTACGCTCACACATGTAGGAAATTTCATGAAATTTGGCGATTTAGTTTGGATCCCTATTCGGTGGATTGTAACATACCCCGTTGGTATATTTTTTTTTGGAACTATATGACATCCATATTTTTATGGGCATCTTTTTCTCAGCCACCTCGTTGGGCATTTGCCTGTTGTGGTGTTGTATTTGTATTTATAATACGTTTATGATGTCTTTTGTTTTCAAGCTCAACCCATATATACAGTTTCAATATCACTTCTCTGCACATTCACTCTCTAGCCTTCACACATGATTTCACGTATATCAACACTCCACCCCCTTTTCCTATCAGATCTATTTCTCAAAAAAGTATCGTATCCTGAGATGTGTAAGAAAGATTCATCCCCATCGTTTGCCCAAGATTCTGTAATGGCTATAAGATCCAGGCCCTCCCCAACTATCATAGTTTCTAAAAAAAATTTCTTATTACACAAGCTCCTGGCATTAATTAATTAGCACACATTTTAATTTGCCCTGTGATTTAGTGCCAATCGAGAAGCCATCCAAGTCAGAGGTGAGTAATTCCCCATCAATACTGTTACTATTATCATTAACAAACCCGCATTCCAGTCTACATGATCTGGGAGTAAAAAGCCTGACCTAAGCCTATTGTAAACCTCCTAGATTCCCCTCCATAGGCGGAGATTGACTTGGAAGTCTGGGGGGGGGGGAGACACGATGATGATGTCAGCTCATATATACATTAGATCAGTCGACTCCACCTTTGACGCTGGGGAGGCAATGCCACCCCCCCCCATATCTCCGCCCATGTTCCCCTCCTATTATGATGAATCCCATCCAAACAAAGCCACCTATCGGTAAATGCGGGAAGCTCCAAGAACGTGACCTCAAGTGAGGAGCAAATGCCCTTCAAACCTAAATTGAAATGGTGGATCCTACTCCTATACCCCCTACTACCCCTTGGCAGTAATGAAATCACTGTCACATCTGAACCCCCCCCCCCCCTCCATTCTCATGTTCTATCTAAAACAAATTTATGAATGAGGATTGAATCATACATCTAAATATGTAGTGATGCATTATCTCATAGGCATTTGTTTCTTTTCTTTCATAAAGAAGCAGCAACTGTATTGACTTCACTATCGTACTAAAGGCAGGTGGTTTTTATTATCCAAAAAGACACTAGCTGCCCCTAAAGGACAAAGGCCAGCGTACTCATAGGCGTATGCAGAATTTTCTCAAGGGTGGGGGGGGGGAAGGAGGGTTTCAATTTTTTTTCTTCTCAAGGGTTTTTTTTTAAAAGTTTTTTCCTGCAAAATAGCACTATAGTCTCGGCTTGGCCTCCCCCCCCCCTTTTACGTATGCCAATGAGCGTACTTGTAGTAAAAATCAGGATTTTAACATCAGGGGAAAAGAAAAATGTAAACGTTGAGCCTAACCTTTAGATTTTTCTTTTCCTTAACATTGAAATACTGATTTTTTTAGAAGTAATCAAACCTTTTAATGCAATATTCTCAAAAGTAACTTTTTGCATTTTCGTGGTTTTGGTGCTGACGATATTTAAAATTTCTTGTGTGAGTTGTAGTTGTTTGTTCCAATGATTTCATTTTTGAGGTGTTTCTATGAATTATGAACTCATATAATGTTAATTAAGTTATAATTTTGTTCTGACTGGCTATCGTCTCCATTCTGCAAGCCAATTTCCCATGTGTTGGATGAGTTCAGAGTCATCTATTTTATATTTTTAAGTATTTTTTCCCTTTTTTGCCATAAAAAATTCCATTGCTTTATAATTGGTTAATATCAAGAATTTTTAATCACACAAAACAATTCCTTTAGTTAAGCTATGAAATAAATAAATTGCAAAAGCTGGTTCTTATTAAAATGTAAGAAATATTTATAGACTAATATGGGAAAGGTGTTAAATATATAACATTAATTAACAGTTAACTAATAAACATTTTATTTTAATTAATTATTAGAAGTAGGAATGATTTTTCTGAAATTCGTAAATACTACTTAAACCAAAAAAATTGTATTAGTGGAGAAATTTAGTATAAGTCTTATTTTCGAGTTATGTATAAAAAATGGTGTTAAAAGTAAGATATATGCATAATATACTAAGGTCTGCCTATATTCATATTACTTGTTACACAAATCTGATAATACATTTTGAATTTATTTTGAAACATATTTAAAAAATTTACAAAAACTATAATTTTTTTTTCAGCTTCCTGAAAGTTTGAGATTTAGTAGAGAAATATGGGGAGGGGGGAAGAAATTTTGAAGGAGAAGTTTTTTTACATATACATGTAATACCCATAAGGTTACATTGAAGCCAGAATTTAGGTTCATAGGCTAATGAAGGTAATGGGTCTCATTAAAACTTCAATTTTTCCAAAGAATAATAGTTTGAGATTTTTGAGGCCTGCCTAGCATATAGGAAAATCCAGCATTGGTTATATTGGTGTTTACTATTTTCATCAAAAACGCCTTAAAAACCCTAATAGATGATGCTGGGCCTACAAAATATATGAGGAATGAGTGACATTATCGTATCTACATGTATGTGGATTTAATATGTTTTGGCATCGTATGTATAACAAAGGTTTTGAACCATTGCCCGGATTTTGTTTGTTACTCTTCCTTATCTTTATCCAGAAAAATATTCAATCTTGAATGGAACTCATTGAAAAAACTGAAAAAAATTGATTTTTTTAATTCTCCAGTAGGCATGATGTATCTGACATTAAAAAAATCATTTTTTTATCTTATAAAACCAGTAATGAATCAATGAGGAATTAAAAATGGGCACAAAAGGTACAAGTCAGGTTTTTTTAAAAAAAATTATAACACTTTATAATGTAATAGTTTTTTTATTATTTAAGCATGATGTACTACTACTTCAATGCTGTGATGATTCATCTGAAGATACCATGCCTACTGAAGGGTCAACACTGTTGGGCTGATCGGTGCAAACTTGGATCACTTTTCACAATCATTCATACATTATTAACATTAAATTCATTTTTAAAAAGTTAGCCATATAATTTATACAGGGCTATTCTAAATTCATGTGACAAATTTTAAGTAATATAAGACACCTAAACAAACATTTTTGGTCATAGAATGTGTAATCAAATTACAATAGCAAACACGGTAGAGGGTGTTTTTAAGCAGTGCACAACAGCATTTCACTAAAAGAAAATATACTATTTTCGATGTATTTTTTGCGATACATGCTATCAACTACTCGAGGGTGCAGGGAGTTGTAATGTGGTAGGCCTCTTGATGGTGCAACCTGGGTAATGCAAATTCTACCACAAGATATTATACCACTTGTCATTGTTTGGCGCAGAATAATATTGATGGTTCTTGCACGAATAAAAACCAAACTGGAATCCAATCCAAATGTGCATATGCACTAATAAAAACCAAACTTTTTTAAATCTAAAGTTTGGTTTTTTTGTGCTTGAACCATCGAGATCATGCTGCTGCACCAAACAACGACAAGGCAGGCACGGATCCAGAGAAATGTGTGAGACAATTTATTGCATAGGGTTATTTTGATTGCTCTGTAAAATACAGAACACACCAATTTTTTTCTGCACTATCCAGCTCTTGGGAGGGGTGATTGCCTCTCTCTGGATCCTTTCTGTGACAAGCGGTACAATGAATTGTGGTAGATTTTGTTACTCAGGTTGCACCATGATGAAGCCTACCATATTACACCCCCTGCACCCTTGAATGATTGATAGCACATATCACAGCAAATAAGTCAAAAAGATGTATTTTCTTTTGGATGAAGTCTGTTGTGCGCTGATTAAAACACTTTCTACCACCTTTGCTATTGCAATTCGACTATGATAGACGCATTCTATGATCAAAAATGCTTGTTTAGGTGTTTTTCACCATCTCTTAAAGTTTGTCCCATGAACTTGCATTTATAATTTAAAATCACCCTGTATAGGATCAATTAATTATACTGATTAACAAGTCCATGAGTGATAGGTGCAGACAAAAAATATGAAACGAGTTTATTCATGGGTTTCAAATTAGCTGCCTCAATTTCTCCATATCTTTCATATGTTTTATAGTCTCCAATGACTAGGTATGCACAAAATTGAAGATAAATACTTGTATACAAATATGCAAATGATAAATCTCGAAAAAAATTATCAAAAAATATTTTGGAATATTTTAAGATGAAAAATTAAAAATCACTTGATTTTTTCTTTGATGTTCCTTCTGAGGTATTTCAGCTTGCAGCAGCTACAAATCAGGAGACCAGCATTTACTACATATGTTGAAACACAAACGACACAAAAGTCATATAGGATGAAATACAGGATGTAAGCGAGATATATCGAACAAACATTCGAAGCTGCTGAAAGACCTAAGCAAATCCAGGTCAACTGTAAGTTCGTGGGTAAACCTGCAATGAAACAACATGCAGTTATATCCACAGAATATTTGTAATAACTCATCGAAACAATTTAATTTTGCAAGTCTGTAGATTAAAGATCTCCAACGTTTCAGTTCGTGAAGCACCCTTGATTGTAGCAAGACTGTTCTGTGAAACTCTTAATAAGCATCAATATTTCAACAATACATATACAGAGCGATTCTAAATTCATGGCAAAACCTCGAGATGATATAAGACACCTAAACAAGCATTTTTGATCATAGAATGTGCAATCGAATCACAATAGTAGTAAAGGGTGTTTTTACAGAGCAGCAACACTTCACCAAAAACAGATATATTTTCTGACGGATTTGCTGCAATATGTGCTACAAACCACTGGAGAGGCTGCATGTGCATCTTAGGATTGGATTGGAGTTCATATTTTATTGGTGGAAGGACCATCTAGGTTATGCTGCACCAAACAATGATCAAGTGGTACAATGACTTTGGGTTATCCAGATTGCACCATGAGAAGGCCTATCACATTACAATACCTTGAATTCTTGATTACACTTATTGCAGCAAATCTATCAGAAAAATATATTTGCTTTTGTTGAAGCACTGTTGTGCACTTTGAAAATACTCTCTACCACCTTTGCCATTGCGATTCAACCACAAGTGATCAAAAATGTTTTTTTAGGAGTCTTATATCACCTCTTAAAGTTTGCCCTATGAATTTAAAATTACCCTGTATATGGTGGAACTTCCACTAATGGACATTCCACATTCACAGACACTTTTCTGATCCCCTGTCCAGTGGAATAGGGCTTTAATGTATTTCAATCTTAAATTATCAGACACTCTCGATAGCGGAAAGTCTTCTCAAAGTGGCTGTTTGTCCTCCACGCAGATAAACTCATGGTGCACCAAACCTCTTGTGATAAAAAATGTGATCAAAATTGTCTTTTTGACATGAATATGTCTTTTTAATCATTTGATGATACTGGAAGCATTCGCAAAAAAGTTGCATGATGAAATTCTTTAAATGCTCATATCTCAGGAAGTGTCCAATGCAAGTCAAAAGCAATGGTATCACCAGACGTACATTGTAAAGGTGTATTCAATGATATATCACTCTGGTCTCAATATTTCTTCTTGTTTAGGCACCAGGCTTATTTCCCTGATTTTTCCATAACAAATTATTTTCGGCTATACCTCAAACAGTATGCAATGCAAGTTGAAAGCAATGGTATAATCCGATTAATGCTGCAAAGGTGCATTCATGATACCACTCCAGTTTCAATATCGCTTCCCATCTTTAGGCACAAGAACCACTGCCCTGATTCGTCACAAAATTTTTTCTGCTATATCTCAAGCAGTTGACAACGAAAATAGATGACATTGGTATCATTTGTTAGCTATTCCAAAGACAAAGCAAATGATAATGATGTAATTTCATACGTCAGTACCTACCATGCGATTCAAGGCACAAAAAACACACACATCAAAACATGTGGCCATGTCTATGGCACAGCCTACCCCAATTTTTTTCTCAGAAGTTGTCGTTTTTTTGGGAAGCTAGTGAACTATGGCCTTGCTACTTGCAACTTTATTTAAGGCTACCTATGAAGTCTTCCTACTCTAGCATGCTACATATAAGCACAACCTTCCCACTTTAATAAAATTTGTTTGAGAGACAAAGAGATACAACAGAACATGTAACAATGACGTAAAGGCATTAGTGATCTGTATACATTGTTATGGCAGTAAAAGACTGATCATTCAAAATTGGTAAAAGGAAAAACTTGTGAAAAATTAAAATCGTTTTCAATCAAAGATATCAACAAATTTCATTGCATACAAACTTAACATGTACTTTTTGAGTTTCACACTATACCTGTATAAATCATTGTATCTATAGAAAATCGAACAGGATAAAAAACATTTGACCATTGATCATTTTTGTTGCACCATGGTCATTTTCTGCTTACAAGGGCTAATTAGACCGGGCCCTACATTTTATGCCAATTCAAAATGGCAGCCTTTTTTAATAATCACTGAGAGGTTGGTGTGCTAACTCCTTGTTGTAGGAGTTGAAACTCCCTTTCTGGAGTCATGTCACAATATCTATTGTACTCCCATGTCAGAAAAGTTTCTGACAAGGACGAACCAGGTATCAAACTTAAGACATATCTAAACACCCTTTGGTACTTTAGGTGAGTATCTTATCGACCTGGGCTACCAAGTCCTCCGAAAACATTGTTTATTATATACAGGAGCATATCCAAAAATAACTGAAATCACCTTATAATAAGAGGAGCATCTCCCACTACATAAGCTTAAAGACACTCCTCCTGAGCCAATGTGCCTTGCTTTGGAAGGTTGTGATTGGTATCCGTGAATTTTTTCGTGGAATTCATTTAGCTCGTTCCTTGTTTTCGGTCATGGCAGACTTACATGAATAGTGCAGGGATGTGAAGTTTTGCTTCCTGCTCAAGGTAAAAAAGCCACAGAAACTGTTGAGATGTTAGAAACCCCAGAAACAAAAAGGTGAGACAATATAAAATCCATAAAAATGACTAGAAATAAGGACCATTTCTGCGGGGGCCTAAATAGTAATCTTACAGTACAAATCCACTTGCAGCTAGGAATTTCCGAGCTATGTGTCATGATCCAAGCTTGATTCACAGGGGCCTCCGAAAAAGGTCGTTCAAATCCATTTATAGTCAGAGATTCTTGAGCTATGGGTCACAATCCAAAGTTAATTCACAGGGGTTTCCAAGATGGGTCGAACAATCCCACTTACAGCCAGAGATTCTTGAGCTATGGGTCATGATCCGGATTTGATTCGCAGGCACTTCCTAGCTGAGTCGTAAAACTCCATTTATGGTCGTTATAAATGCACTTATTGGGTGACTGGTTTCACCAATTTTGAAAAACAAACAGAGTCCTAGAAGTTCATGATGTTGATTCTGTTGTTGATTTTGGGTCATGACTAAAAAAGGTCAAGGATCCCTGGCCTAGACTTGCATTCAGTAATCACACAGAAAATAATTATATACACTGAAGAGCCGAAAAAACTGACACACCTGCCTAATATCGTGTAGGGCCCCCGCAGAAGTGCCGCAACACGACGTGGCATGGACTCGATTAATGTCTGAAGTAGTGCTGGAGGTGATTGACAACATGAATCCTGCAGGGCTGTCCATAAATCCGTAGGTGTAAGAGGGGGTGGAGATCTCTTCTGAACAGCACGTTGCAAGGCATCCCAGATATGTTCAATAATGTTCATGTCTGGGGATTTAGGTGGCCAGCGGAAGTGTCTAAAGTCAGAAGAGTGTTCCTGGAGCCACTTTGTAGCAATTCTGGATGTGTGGGGTATCGCACACATGTTGTTGCTAAATTTTAAGGTCAGAACAACACAAAATTTTTGGATTTCACTGTCAGTCTATTTATCAATATGGAAAGGGGTTGCTATCCTGGAAAAGTTGAAATATTTTTTTACCTGTTTTTCTCTGAAAAAAATGTTCGGCTCCTAAAAATTTATTCTGGCATCTAGATATTCTTGCGATCTGTCAAGCACTGATATAGGCTACATGAGGTTTTTCCACCTATAAAAGCCATTCTTTTTGATTGATATAAAGTCAAATCTTCTTTGTCTTAATGTGAAATACAGTTGAATTTGAAACATGTTTGGTCCTTTTAAAGCTGACCTTAAAAGTAAGTGAAGGCATGGGCACCAGAATCTGGGTGCTAAGTTATTTGAGCTTCCCCCAATGAATTTTGTGATGAATATATAATTTAACGCATCCCTTCCCTATTCTGCATTTGGACTTGAGTCCTCGTGTATATATATATATACACATGATTTGAGTGGCAACTTTCAGACTCCTCAATGGTTTCTTGATGTTGGTGCCTCTGAGTGAAAATGAACACAAAATAAATAAAACAATAGCCTGCGGTTAAATATATAAATGTAGTCCATAATGTGGAACTTACTGAAAGCGATAAACATCGGATAGAATATCAAACCATAAACACTATTGGGCTGATTAAATATGGAATCCTCTTTTATAAACTTGCTTAATATCCCGAAACCTTTTCCATACCTGCAAAATAGTAAATATAAAGTTTACTATAAACATATATATAAGGATAAACAATTTTAAAACAGGCATTATACAAGATTTACAACATTAGTTCCTAGTTTATATATTTTGCGGGGAAGGAGAATTGTGGCACTCAAAGATTCATGCATTATCACAGAATATACAGGAATACGAAGGGTTTTAACAGCTGGCTGATGCAAAGATATATTTTAGAAAGAGAAAAATTCAACTGTCCCAGCAGGGAATCGAACCCATGTCCTTTCACTTTCCGGGTGAATGCCCTAGACCACTAGACTACAGAGGCAACGAATATCTCAATCTTTCCTTGGAGCTCGCGTGCACTGCAGGGACTGTGCATGGACACTCAGGCCAAAGCTCACAATTGCTGAAATGCCACCACATGGTGACTTATCTGAGGATGATGTCACTCTCCGCTATCCATAAAAATACAATGTCCATGCACAGTTTCATTCAGTGCACACAAGATCCAAGGAAAGATTGAGATATTCGTTGCCCCTGTAGTCTAGTGGTCTAGGGCGTTCACCCGGAAAGTAAAAGGATGTGGGTTCGATTCCCCACAGGGGCAGTTGAATTTTCTCTCCAAAATATATCTTCGCATCAGCCAGCTGTAAAACCCTTTGTATAGATATTGGATAGTGACATCATCCTCGGATATACAGGAATGTTGAAAAATATCTATTCAGCAAGTAAGTCCATTTTCCCTCAGAATATTCAGGGGGAAAAAATAAAAAAAATAAATTCTGCTGCTTATGGCAGTTGAGTATCCAGACCAAACCCGAATGGAATTTTAAGCCGATTCCCATCCGTTGTGGGACAACTGTCTGCATCAATTTGGCCAGGAAGGCCAAATGGCCTATGAAGAGTAGAAAATGAAACAGAGATTTGAAAATAGGTGAAGAAAGAAAACGAGAAAAATGGACAAAATCGGTATGTTGGGCTATTCTGCTGCCACAACCATAGCATTCTAAAAGAGTTCGCAAATCAACATCTACGAGAATTTCCCCCAGAAGCACAGTTCTCCCTGCAGTATCATCATTGTACAAAAAAGAAATGATTGGACTCAGAATTGGCGATTTCTATATCCCCCATCCAATCACCATGCGGTATTTGTGAGCCAACCAGGAAGATTCTATACCAAAATAAGAAGAAACTAAATAGGATGCTTTGGTTCAAAATGTGGCAAACTTGCTAGATACAGATGAACTTGGCAACCTTTGCGGAAGCCTATCTCTAGGGGTTGCTGGCTCAGGCCGATACTATAAATTACCATGGGTGCCCACAGCACACCTGGCTCAGATGCCGCAGGCTTCCCATGTCCTTATATTGTATTGGTAATAACAAAGTCAAAACTTCTTAAATCTACACCCAATTGTAATGAAAAAATACAAATTCTAAAGATAATTGAAATTATGTGTCTCGAGTTGGCTTTCAATGAACCCAGTAAAAGTTATCGTACGTGATTCAACTGAAATGAATGCGAGAAAAATATTCCCTAGTGGAAGTTACATCCTTAGCAAATGCCGAAATTTCTTATTTTAAATTTTTAACTGGCTGAAAAAAGCAAACCAATAAATATACAAACACTAATGACTGGAGCTCGGATTATATACACTGAAAAAGTAGCAAAATATGCTGTAAAAATATGCTCCAAAAATATACAAATATGCTCTAAAAATATGCAAATATGCACTTAAAATGCTGAAATATGCACTTAAAATGCTAAAATATGCACTTAAAAATACCAAAATATATACAGTCAAACGTTGTTAATGAGTCAACTCTTGGGAGAGCAAAAATATGACTTAGTAAGCGGAGTGACTCGTTAAACGGAGTAAGCCATAGCTGTGCCTGAGGACAATTGGGACTTCCAAAAAGTGACTCGGTAAGCGGAGTGATGTGTTAACCGGGTGACGCACTAATGAGGTTTGACTGTACTATCTTTACACACATCCATATTTTTTATGGGTATCTTTTTTCGTTAGGCAATTTGCCTGCTATGGCCTCTGTGTTTGTACCAAAAATATGTACCAAAAAATGAGAAAATATGCATTAAAAAAAAGCAAATATGTTTTTAAAATGCATATTTTCTATTTGTTAGTTCATATTCCTTTACAAAAAAATATCCCCACATATACATACACTGCATATGCAAATAACTTCTAATATTTTTAATTTAGGTATTTTTAATTTCTAGTTAGTCGTGGCTGTGTTTAGTAACGAAATACCAATAAAAAAGAATTTTGACGCTATTCCTAAAAGAATTGAACATTTTTGACGCTATCTATAGAAATAGCATTTTCTCACATTTCGGGCCCTCCTCGCTACGCCCTTGCTATCGAGTGCTCTGCTGTGGCGCTTTTTTAGTGAAATTTCTAGGAGGCCAAAATAGCGCTAAAGACGCCAAACGGAAAGCACCGTTGTTAATGCGCTATTTTCGATGGGTAGTCGCTTTGACTAAAAGAAAATAATATAGAATAATAATACGTGACGTAGGCGATGACTCCGAAGCCACTTTTTTTTCAGAGGTCTTAAAATCTGCAGTATTAAATAAATAAATATTTTTCAATCACAGAGTTTGGCATGAGTTATTACAAAAAATAAATTACTTAGATGAGAAGGCAGCGGTGCAACTCATATGCTCACTGATATCACACATCGCTGTATAGCCATCATCTTTTTCTTTCATAGTTTCGACGTGCAGCGCGTACACCGATAACGCGAAACCAGCCGCGCATAATAATGTAAAGGCGATTCGTATACACGCTGGTGATTTTGAACTAGATTTCACTGCCATCACCACAATTAGCAGGCGTTGTCTTCTTCTTCTTCTTCTTCAATTATACAGGGCTTTATGCCTTCGGGCCATCCCCTGTTAGAGAAAGAAACTTCCACAAGAGCATAGAATATGTTATAAAAATGTACTAACGAAAGAGCTTTCAACAATCACAGAACACATAGAAATTTCAGCAATTTCCATTCTTCCTTCTTCTTCAGAAGGGTATGAAAAAAAGAAAAAAAAAAAAAAAAAAAAAAAAAAAAAAAAAAACACAAACCAGACGAAACAAACACAGATGGAGATGTTATATGAGATGGAGAAGAAGTCTTCAGGCTTAGGGGACGATGCTAAGCCGCTTTAAAATGATATGATGACATGGAGTCCCTGGATGAGTGTGTGGTAACAAAAAATGAAACCAAACAACCAAGGTAGAAAAGGACAAAAAACCAAACGAGAGAAAGAAAGAGGGGGAGAGAAAAAAAAAACGAAATAAAAACTCAAGAAAATCGTTGACTAAGGGTAACAAACCTCTCAAAGCAACAGATAATGTTCTCAGGTCTGCCTGAACAGAACTCGGACCAACACCTAACTGGTGGAGAAAAAGAATTAAAAGTTGAGAACCGAACCTGGGAGAACCTAATACAAGAAAACAAAAAGTGAGAGGAAGTTTCAGGAATCTTGCATTGTAGACAGAGAGGGTTAGCCATTTTCTTAATACGATGTAGGTATTCGTTCAAGGGAGCTCTATTGCAAATAAGTTTGTAAAATAAACATTCCAACCTTCTATTCGAAAACAAAGGGGAGAAGTTCTGGCAGCAGTTATAGAAGGAGCTAAACTCAGGAATAGATAAGAAAAGAGCATTGCGAATATTTTCCTTGAAGTGGCGATAGTAAAGAGAACGAATGTCCTCTACATAAAGGCTAGAAGGTAGAAGATCAACAGTAGTAGAAGCTACAGTACGAACATGATTGTCAATAGTTTCATTAATGGCAATGCCCGAATGACTTGGGACCCAGATTAGTGATATGCTGTTAACCAAAGAACTAGTATGAACCAGTTGAGCATACAGTAGGTGAGTCACCGTAGATGAATGAATAGAGAAATTGTCGAGAGCCATGATGACTGATTTGGAATCCGTAAATATGAATATTGAAGAATTAGACGATTGAATGAAGGATCTAAGACCTAAAGTAATAGCAAGGGCCTCCGCAGTGAAAACTGAGGAGTCTTTATTAATGAACCAAGACTTGATAACTTTTGTAACCAAACAGAAAGCTCCACAAACCACTTGAGATGATTTAGACGCATCCGTAGCAATTACATGAGCATTCAGCGGCAGAGACTCAATGTACTCTTGGAATATTGTTTGATAAGGGATGGTAGACTTAGTTTTTTGAAAGTTAAGACCCTCCGATATGAAATAGATATTTGAGGGTATCCACGGCCAAAAAGAATAAATTGGACGCAGCATGGACCTGTGGGAAAAACCAATGGTATTATTGAACTGTGATATTTTCCTAGCCAAAGATGGCGAGAGGCGACAAAAACCCGAATCTATATGGTTAGAGTGACCCTGCGTGGGAGAGGCTGTGGCAGAAATACAAGATAACCCAATCCTGAAGAGAATGGAATCCTGAAAGGAGGGTAGGGCGAGAATGGTTCTGAGTTTATCTATGCGAGTTGACGTAGGGAGGCCTAAGATAGATCTCATCGAGGAGTTATAGATTGTGTTTATCTTGGTGAGAGAAGATTTGGCTGCATTAAACCAGGCCACAGCTCCGTAACCAATGGTACCTCCAATGATGCTCATTAGCACAGGTTTGAGGAACTTGCAAGGAATATTTCTTGATGAGTGAGAGATGGAGCGACAAATGTTTAAATATAGAGTGCCCTTAGAACGCAGAGATGATAATTGTTTTTTCCAGGTGAGAGTACAATCCAGATGAACACCCAGAACTTTCAAGTACGGATCAAACGGAATGGATTCGCCATTAATGTTGAAAGAAGGAAAGTATGGAGGTCGTCTCCGTGAAAAAATAGAAAAACGAGATTTGGATAGAGAGATGCACAATCCACTATTTTCAGCCCATCTGAGAATGTTAGGCAAGGTGTTCATCAATCTGAACTCAGCATACTTCCCATCTAACGCATTCATCTGAAGAAAAATATCATCAGCATACATAAAAAACTTAATGTCAGAATTAATATATGAGGTTATATCTAATGTGAACAGGGTGAAAAGTACTGGGGAGAGGGTAGAACCCTGTAAAAGACCGCAGTTGGGAGCAAAGGCACCAGATATGGAACCCCTCCAATGAATGACATGTTTACGGTTCGAGAGATAATTAAAGAGCCAAGTTAAAAATTTACCATGAAAGCCCAAGCGGGCTAATTTGGCAATGAGCAAATCATGCCTCACAGAATCATAAGCAGCTCTCAAATCTAGAGCAATAATGTAGCTAGTATAGCCCCTTTGGAGGGCATATGAAATAGAGGACACCATATCTCTCATGCAAATCTCAGCACCAGTTTTTGGTCGAAAACCATAAAAATTTTTTGGAAAGAGCTCAAATCGTAATGCAATCCAGGTGATCCTAAAAAGAATGATTCTCTCAAAGATTTTGCTAATAGTGTTTATAAGGGTCAGAGGACGAAAGTTCTTCGGATCAGTAGTTGGTTTTCCTGACTTTGGAATAAAAATAATACGTCCTTCTTTAAAAGACGGCGGCACCAGCGATGAAGACCAAAGGGTATTAAAAGCATTCAGAAATTCAATCCCCTTATTTGGAAGGAGTTTGTACACCTTCAATGGAACACCATCTGGACCAGGGGTAGTTGAACGACCAGAACAAATGGCTCTACGAATTTCCGTGGGAGTGAACGGTGCATCCATCTGAGCCTGGAACTCACGAGGAGGACCATAAAAAGTAACGGTTTGAGATCGGCCAGGTGAAGAGAAGTGGTAAAATTTTAAAAGTTGGATCTGTACGAGAGGCTCGACATAACTATTATTAGCAATCTTGAAAATATGCCGGGAATCATCCCAAGTTTTCGCCACGATATAACGGTGTCTACGCAAGACAGAAAAGAGAACTGAGGGCTGAGTAAAAGGATGAAGTTCTTGAGCCAGAGTCTTCAATCGTAGAATGCGAAGGTGGCGACGAAAAACCGAAGCTAATTTTTTATATTTAATCCAGTTGGCCTGAGAGGGCACACGGCGAAATAAGCGGAAAGCCCGTTTTTTTTCGATAAGAGCAATACGCCCTTCTTTATCCAACTTAAGCCAAGGTTGTTTCTTCCGGTACACAGAGTACCTAGCTGAGTTAACAATGGAAACAACATGATTGTAGATACTGTCGAAATCGTTAGTAGCGGGGATGACAGAGAGACCTGCCATTACTGCTGACCATTTAATGTAACGGAATTCCTGAGATATGAATTGTTTATTCAAAGAGACGGAAATTTTAATTGGCAAATGATCACTATTGAATAAGGATTCACAGGGAGTCCAGATAATATATCTATAAAGACCTGGACTACAGAAACATAAGTCGATATAAGATTGTGAGTCCTTGCTATAAAAGGTGGGGCAAAATGGAGGAACTAGACAAAGGTTATGATTAAGATACCAATTAAATAACATAGTACCTGCAGGAGATACAATATGTCCTCCCCAGTTTGGATGATGACTGTTGGAATCTCCGATTATGATGAAATTCCCAGAGATGTATGAGAAAATATTGTCAATAGCAGCGATATTGAAAACACCTGGAGGACGATAAAAATTTACAACATACATAGAAAAATTATTTAGAAAAACTTGAACAATCATAATTTCAAAAAAGGGGTCCGAAATTTTCCATATCAAAGATGAGGAAAGAGATGAATTTACCGCGGTCACTAAACCACCACCTGGGAGAAGTCGATCATTTCTAAAAATCTGAAAACCAGCAAGAAAAAAATGGTCCTTCGGTTCCAGAAAAGTCTCCTGTAAACATAACATATCATAGTTTAAACAAAAATTTCTGATAAAGGTTGACTTGGACTTGATGCCTCGGACATTCCATTGAAGAACTCTAAAATTCATATTATTCATAGTATTTTTTTTTTTTTTGGAAAGGATTAACTAGAAAAATATATTGAACTGAAGAGAGGGAAAAAGCATCAAATTCACAGAAAAAAAAAAACAAAAAAAAACAACACTTATTTTTGGGAGAGAAAAAGGAAATATCAAGCGAGAAAAACACAATAGGAAAGGGAGGGGAAAAAAAATCAAACGAAGCTCGATTTGATCACAAAAATAAGAATACTGAACTCTTGTCAGCTCTAAATGAGGTAAAGAAAAACCATTATCAAACTCGATAACAGAGAGAAAGGAAAAAAGATCAAACGAGGAACAAACTTTAAACGAGAGGGGAAAAAAAAGGGGGGGGAGACAAAAATGAAATTAAGTGAAAAACTAGGTTCCAACATTTGAGGCCAAGTCATTTTTCAGTCTCTTAGCTAATCGTCTTTGTTTAACCCTTTCCGCAGGAGAAGTATAGAATTTATTCGATTCAGGATCTTGAGAAAAGTCACTATCATCATTATGCTCAGGGGGCAAAGGTTGATTGAAGATAGCAGTCGAAGGACCAGAAGTGTCCATATTTACATTCGAATTAAGTGGCGGTATTATATTCACCTTATGTACAGCTAGGTTAACCGAATTGACTATTTCGGGAATAAGCGCTCTAATAGAGTCATTCAGCGATTCCTGAAGACTTATTTTCAGATCTTTAAGTACAATTTCTTTGATGGCAGATACTTCCGCTTGGACCAGGGAACTGATCTCAGCCTTGAGAGCACTGAAGTCAGATGACATGGAAATGCTGGTCCGAGCAGCATATGAAGAGGAATTCAATTTACATCTTTCTCGAGCGATGTTTATTGGAACATGATGTTCGGCTTTATAGTGATATGCTTTTGACTCCAAGACATAAGCAGGGCACTGACGATCAGAGGCAAGATGAGTGGAAGCCTTACAGTTAATGCAGGAGATAGGGTTTTGGCAGGTTTCATGGTTATGATTTTGGCCGCATCGTTTGCAGATCTGAGATGATACTCTACAAAACTTTGAGCGGTGAAAGTAGCTCCAGCAGCGAAGGCATTGATTAGGACGCTCAATAAATTTACGTGGTCGAAATATCAAGAACCATAACTTTATTTCCAGCGGAATGTTCCTACCAAGAATCGTTACCAGAACAGTTTGTAAAGGAATTCTTTCTTTTATAAATCTTCGAATACCGATGACCTGTAACCCCTCCGATTGCAGTTCTTCCGCAATTTCCACTACTGCAATATCACACGGAATATTTAGCAAAAATTTGGAGGTAATCGAATCCTTCAAAAGGACCGATTTAACGGGAATGTTCAAAATCATATCTATTTTTTTTATCTCTTTCGCAGTGTGAATATTTTCCGTAGAGATTAACAGCTCACTTGAGCGTGTGAATCGAATCTCCGAGATGTGTTTAGGAACAGAGATTTTTGAGCAGATATCCTTTTTCAGGCACAAAGGCCTGGATCTGGGAATAATTTCTGCACCCGAAAACTTGAAAGTTAGCAAAATGCGAGGGGACTCACCAAAACCGTCCAAGATGTCTTCATCAGATAATAAAGTATTCCAATTATGACTTGTAGACGAGACTTTGTCTGCACTGCCCGCTGGCTGTGTATCTATTTCAACAGCCATAGCTGCACATTTGAAGGAGTCAAACTAGACCCCGGAAACGGGCAGAGCCCTAACCAAGAGCCTTGATCCTTCACTTCAGGAAATTAAATAAAATTACTCCTACGAATATAATAAATAAAGAAAACTGTACTTAAAGAGGGAAACACTAGTAAAAAATTAAATAAAGGGTAAGGCACAAACGCAGAGCGAGAGGGGCGTAACACCAACCACGCAGCCGACGTCCGTGATCCGCATCTCAAACCAAGCAGGCGTTGTAAACACGAGAAACCGAAAACCAATGCGGGGCTCACTTTTGTAAATATACTGATAGTGATGATGATTACGATTTATAATAAGTAATTGTTGAAATTATTTAAAAATTTATGAAAAAAAAATCTATTGGAAAATGGTTAAATTATGTTTAATTTTTAATAGTTAACTGATAGTTAAGTGTGAATTAAAATAAGATATTTATAAAATATTTTGGTGCAGGGAAAGAGACCGAAAATTGAAATACCGGATCTTTAAATCTTTGTAAAATGCAGTTGGCAACGAATGTTTTAGCGCCAAAATTGTTGTTGACAGTTTGTTGGGAATTTTAGTTAAAAGATCTCGAGATTGGAAAATTCGGTTGAATAAAGAGCTTCAAGTTTCTCATCTTCGACTAGAGCCCATGCCATTCAACATAATCTGAGGTACATTTCTTGTGTATTTTCTCGATTTTGTTAATTTAATTTTTACGGTTTACACCCCCCCCCTCCTCCCACGTCTCCGTATTCTAGTCCAATTTTCTCGACAGCTCGTTCCCTGAATTCGCCGCCCTGTGCTATAACCCACTTGTCCCCCCCCACCACCCCTGTGAATACGCCTGTGTCTTTAAGTCACTCTTTTGGTCAGTCCTGTGCTCACACATTCTGTAGGTCGTTATTTTGGTTGCTCAATTTCTAGGTCACTCTTTTGATCATTCACATACTTGCACATGTCCTAGGTCACTTTTGGTCTTTAACATGCTCTCTCATCCTCCTAGCCACTCTTTTTTGCTCACTGACCTCGTTCCTTGCTCTCTAGGCTATTTTTGTTGGTCAGACACGTGCTTGTAAAATCTGTAGGCCCAGCGACAGGCTTAAGCATTTTGTAGCCTGGTGCGAAAATAGCTTAGCAGCCCTCTAAAAGGGTCCCTCCCAATCCTCTAGTCACGCCAGGTTTACATCACTGCTGAGACTATCGACTATTATGTTACGGTAATAAAAAAAGCCATTCGGCAATAGTTTTTGTCCACAGTATATGGACGAAGATGGGCGGAGTGGCTAGATTTAGTGTGTATGCATTATGAACTGACATCCTCATGCCCCCTTATATTTTCAAGTTTATCTCCGCCTATGCCATAGTATCCTCTGCCCAGCAAAAAAAAAAAAAAAAAAAATAGTAAATGTATGCCCACGTACATTAAAAGGTTGAGCACCACTGCTCTATGATATCTATCCAGAACATCACAATGGATAAGCTGTCAACATGGTCATTACCGCTGGCCCCTCTCTCCTATGTAGTGAATTTACAGCATGAAAAAAAACAACATAGAATCGCTATGTTCTCTAGAACTGGAGCTGTGTCAGTCCCACCTGGGGGGGGGGGGGTGCATGGAGCTGTAATTAAATATTTTTTCATGGGGGCAAACGAGCATCTTGCCTCTCCATGTAATTTTAAACAAGTAATTAAAGGCAGAATTTACTACTACCTGGACACTAAACCCACGAACACCTCCGTCTAGGCTTGTGGGTCTGTCAAAATCCTAGTCCTGAGGGCATGGCTCCCATAAGGGTGGGGGCTGACAGGGCTGTAGTCCTAGAGCCTGGAACAACTGATTCAGGGTAATATGAAAAAGACAGCCTGAAATACATCTCTGGAAGAACAGAACCACAATATTCATTTGAAGAATATCATTGTTTCCTCCCCAACAGCTAATGCCGTATTCGTACATTGAAGTAGAGAGGGACGGAATGTTACTCTTCCGATCAGAAATTTTAAAACAAATAAAAAATATGCACAAACAGCACAACGCTGATTCCTATGGTGAAATCTGGTAAAAAAAAGCAACGTTTCTGGAAAAAACCTGAGGGTAGAGAAAGAAAACCTCTTCCTTTGCTTCAGACAAAGTAATAAAACTGATCAGGCTGTGTGAACAATTCGTTATAAGCAGGGTGATTGATATTTGTTTATTTTTTAGTGGTTCTGCTTTAATTGGGGATAATTACTGTTGCTGTGGATGCTTTTGTTAGTATAGTGGTGTTCGAAAAATCCCATCAAAATTTCCAGAATACAGTAAAAACCCAAGTTGCCTCCAAGCAGGATTGATACTATTCTAACCATAGCCTAGCTTGTTCCAGGATAATATGAAAAAGACAGCTTGAAAACAACATCCCACAGCAATGTTGCGATAATATGAATTCTCAATAATAGTTCATATACACATTTTAAACATGTACCTCAGAGGTAACCTCCCGCTCCTAACTAGATCATGGCCTGCCACTCTGTCTCGATGAAGATATATAAGCAGGTGGTCAAAGAAGACTTGGGCCATCCTGGAAGCTGTGCGTGTTGTTTCTGTTTATGAAGTTGGTTTCTGTATAAGGCTTGTTGTAGTGCTGCCATATATATTTCAAACTGTGAGTGAAGTGTAATCACAGAATATTTGTGATGTTGTAGGCAGGTTGTGTTCTGTAGCAAGGCTTTGTAATGGGCAGATCGGCTTGCATTTGCACCTCAAAGTTGAGAACCACCGAAAACCAACTTCAACCGACACCACTGTTGCGCCAGTGGGATTTGAACCCAGGTCCTCGTGATGTGAGTCCGTCACTATGACCACTCGACCACCACAGTGGTGATCTTAACACCTTAGATTGAGATTAGAGGGTGTGCTCATGGCCTTCACATACCGCAGTTGCAGGGACCCCTCCCCAGCTAGGTTCTTTGGCGGGCCCCTCCGTAGCAAATTATAGCGTGGAAAAAGAAAATGGTAAGAATTGTTCCAGGCTCTTAGTTCTGGAGCTCAGGTATAGGGGTGCCGCACTTAACCAAATTTTAATGTAGAATGCTACTGTAACTCTTTTCATTATACCAATTTAGTCAGGATTTTTCATAAAATTGTCGATGATAAATATGCTTGTTTTTTAGTGAGATTTTCAATCTTTGGGAAGTGTCATGAGAAGAGCTACTGGAAATAGGGAGACGTATGGGAAACCCTCTGGAAGCAGCATCCCTAGGCCTAGAGCCAGCGTTACAAACAGGAGGAGATCTTCCTCAGCAGACTGTGTTAACAGAGGTTCATATCTACCCTCCAATCGTCGTACTTCATCTGTCGAGAGGTTCAGAACTTCCGGAAGTGCTGTCAAACATCCAAGGTCAGGTGATAATTATTTCCAATACACATATTTTAAGGAAATATATCTTGTGTTATGATTTATAATTTTCTCTCTTGAATCTTTCTCCAGAATATCTATTTTAAAATCAGACGTATATTGACAATTCAGAACACATTGGTTAGCTTTGGTCACAATTTCTTGGTAAAATTTTATTCATCAACTTATCCAATCATCAAATTTTTTTTACTACGCACACTGTTAAAAAATTCAGCATATATAGATTTCAGTATACATAGATGTATAGATATTCAGCATCATAGATTTTTACATTGTGCATTTGAAAATACACTGCTCAAAAAAATTAGGGGAGCACATGGTTTTAACAAAATTACGCAAAGATGTATACCGATAAGTGACATAAAATGAATCATCCATAATTTAAAGCCTAGCAGGAAACGGAAGAAGAAAACTTCATATGCAAATCAAAGTTCATGACGTCAAAAATCAGAAAAAGGAGATAAGGGAATTTTTTGCTTGCTCCCCTAATTGTTTTGAGCAGTGTATATACAGTGCACACCACTTAATGTGAGTCAGTGTTTGTCAGTGTGCCACACACACTGACTCAAAGTTTCTGATATAACAATAACTAACCGATTGATAGCACTAGACGCTACATTTTAGAAATTCTTTTGTGTTATTCCCAATAAAAACATTCGATTTTTATGTAATGTGTTCTAAACACGAATCCAACTGTAAAAAATCTGGATTGCCTCCTGTATTCTTTGTAATTGTACATTTAATGCATACATAGTAGTACAGTAAAACCGGTCTTTAATGGAACCTGTATTATATGGAAACCCCTGTTTTCAATGAAGAAAAAAATCTTGGTCCCGTGTCTTTAATGCCAAAATACACATTAAAAAACCTGGATTAAACAGAATCGGTTTAATGTGAGAACGGAAAGGAAAATTCTGCCCTTTAACAGAAAATTTCATGCAAATACTGTTAGTATTTGGCGACCAATAGAGCAAAAGATCATACGAAATGTTAAAGTTCTCCACCGAAGTTTTTTTACACAATCTCGGCTTGCAAATGTCAGTTCAACATCATCCACTCTATTAAATTAGCAAAAATCCATTTCTGTACTTGATTCTGTAGTTTCGATAAGCCATATGTGTAGTAAAGCAGTTGCCTTCTGAAATTGTAGAAATTTTTTTTCGGAAAAGCAGTCTTTTCCATGGGAGAAATCAATGTAAGGATTTAATTGCCAAATTATATACAAGACTTACAAAATTTTATGCAAGCTCTGCAAATTCTGTAATTGCAAAGCTGAGCAGGTCCAAAATTAATTAGAGAAAAGCAAAGGGGGCAACTGCCCTAATGACATAATTTAGGGGTGGAAAATTTTAGGTAGAATAAAAACGCCATTATAAAATCATTGAATTTTACAGTGGGATAGGGGCGGCAAAATCATGTTGCTCTTTCCCTCAGAAAATTCCTAGTTACTGCCTTGATACAGAGGATTACTTATACATAGACGATAACGTACAAAATGAGCCTGACACGAGACAGATATTGGCACCCTAATTGAAAATTTTTTAAAAAGCGAAAAAAAACAACAACCGTAAATGTTGTAATTCAGAAGGAAAACATTGTAGGTCAGAATTCTATGCAGATGCTTTATACCTAGAAACAGTAATTAGTAATTATAAAGTAATTATTTATTTTATTTATTTTTAAATTAATTATATATATTTTATTTCAATCACACATAAGATCGTTACATAATTTTACACATTATATTGATTGAACCTTTATTAAGCGGAAACCTGTGTTCAGTGGAAAAAAATCTTGATCCCTTACGATTCCATTGAAGACAGGTTTTACTGTATAATGCAAAAACATAAAACTATTGTAGTATAATGAAACACAATAAATATATAGGGTCCTGTGTATATTTTAATATATATGGTCAAAATACACATTATATCAATTTATTTTCTCAATGTTTTTGGTATTTTAGAAAGTTTAATACTGTGGAAATTCTTATTTTTACTTTCTTGCTATTGTCAATTCCTATCTGCTGTATGTAGGAGGTTCTGAAAGCTTTTGCAGCAATTTTCGAATCAAACTTCTGTGAAACTCTTTCCAATGCACGTTCCTTTCCACCACATAGCAGCACCAATGTTTTCTCAGAGTTCCTATAACATTCGTCTTTCCAGAAAGCAGGGTTGTTTGGTTTAAACCATGGTTTTAACCAATTGATATTTTTCAAAAAATCAAATAAAAGTGGCCTAAATATCATTTTTTTCCTTGAAAAATATCATATTGGTTCATTATTAGCCAAAATTTTTATATTTTTACCATATTTTATATCCTTGGGGTACATTCTGATGGTATATCTTTAAATGAGGTTTTTTTCAAAAAGTCTCAGGAAAATGGCCAGAATATATATATATATTTTTCATATGAAGTATGAAAAAAAATATATATATTACATTCAAGTAATATATAAACATCTCGTACGATCGTTCAAAGCACGACCACCTAGATAACCGATTTTGTAATCTTGTGTAAACCGATTGTGTAATTTAGGTGGTCGTGGTTCAAAGCCGGGTTTTCCTAGTAGGCGTTTCGCGCCACGTGAACCGAACTGGATCATTTCGCTTCAGCAGAAAAGTGTTGCATAATCACGCTACGCATTTGTGTTTTCTAATAAGCGTGGGGCATCAGATCGGGGCGGCTATATTGAGTATATGGCCCTGGGGTCAGCTACTCTATCAGCTGCATGCTCCGGTTTGAAGGTAAGGGAAAGAGAACACAAAAAAGAAAAAGAAGAGAAGGTCGGTGAAACGCGCGGCACACACGATGCATTCAACTCCTTCAGAAGCAATCCGCTAATCACGCCCGACGTAAAGCGTTGTCGTGGGCCGTATTGCGCTCTGTAGGAAACAGTGCTTTTCTTATTGGCGGATGGACGGCGCGCTGGGTGATTCACGTTGCGCGCGGCATGGAAAACCTGCTCCTAAGAAAACCCGGCTTTACGGGACAGAGCCCGAGCCCCGTCTGGTTTTAGGGGGGGGGGCGAGCCGATTAGCCGCTCGCTAAACCCAGTTTTTTTTTTAACCTTCAGAAATAACTTTCGGGTTTCTTTATCTGTGCAGTCATTAAAGTATTACGTCAGCATCGATGGTGGGGGAGGGGGTGTTAGGATGATGCTTACTTCAGTGCCCACCCTTTATACAAATATGAAATATTCTTAATTGCATCTTACTCGGTGCGCCAAAAACGAATAAAACTTTTCGCTAGTTTGTGGGCACCTGAACTAACATTATCCGTAATGACAAATCCCTTACAGAGCCACTTTAATGATCTCTAAATACTTAGCGGATCCGAGTGCTCTGGCCCTGTGCCGCGCATCATACAAGTGATCCGTGATTATGCCGCGGATCACCTAAGTAATTTGGGAATGGGCCGCGGATAACTTTAGTGATATAGAACCGCACTTGTGAACGCGTCAGTGCTCTAAAACTGTGCCACATGTCACTCAAGGGATCTATAAATGTATCACAGATCGTTTAAATGGTCTGGAATTATGTCACGGGTCACTTAAGCGATCTGTGAATGTGCCGCTTGGTTCATTTTCACAAAATTACGTTTGAAAGGGACAGGCCACATTTGCGCCGCACAGGCCAAGTGTTTACCGCGGGTTAAGGATTACCTATGGGCTTATAGGTAGGGTCGCAATGAATTTCTTAAAAATTTTGAGTTCTTGGCCTTCAAATAATATTGAAATTAACAGAAATTCATTGCAATAAGATATTTTCTTTCGAAATTTTAATTATTAGAAAATATATTTTTGATCGTCTGGGGGGGGGGGGGGAAGACCACCAGCCCCACGTACATCTCTGATCCAACCACTATGCGTTAGGTGGTAGGGGGAGAGCGCTGACGAAATTTTGCTGAAAGGGGGAGAATCAGAGTTTGGCTGACTTTTCCTAACAAGGGGAGAAGTCAAAAATCGCTAAAAATATGCTGAAGTAATACTCGAACGGCCCCTTATTTTAAGCATGTGCTCAACCCATGGCCTAAAATATGGCGTGCCTCAAGTGGCCTCGGTACACTTGCAGATAAATTGAGTGGCTCGCGGCGAATTCCTATCTCATTTAAATGACCCGCGGCATATTTCCAGATCACTCAAGTGGCCCGCGGCACATTTTCAGATTACTTGAGTGACCCGCAGCACATTTACAAATCACAAATAATCTGCGGCGTTGTTATAGATCACTTAATTTAGTGGCCCGCGACACGTTTTCAAATCAATGAAGTGGCCCTACACTGTTCAAAAGGTTGAGTTAAGTTGTAATGTGCCGCGAGTCATTCAGGTGGTCTGAAAGTGTGCCGCGGGCCGCTTGAGTCATCTGGAAATGTGCCACAAGTCACTTGGATGATCTGAAAGTGTGCAGCTTGCCACTTGAGTGGTCCGAAAATGTATCAAGAGTGTCACTAAAATAATCTATAAAAAATGCATCGAGCCACTTAAAGTGTTAATATTATTGCAGACCATTAGGTGATCTGTGTGCTGCGAGCCACTCAAATGATCTCGAAGTATGCCGCGGGCCACTCAAATGATATGTAAATGTGCCTCCAGACACTTACAGTAATCTGCAATTGAACTACGAGCCACTTAAGTGAACTGGGGGTTTGCCGCTGGTCGCTGAGGAATATGGACGAGGTACATGTCTGGTTTAGTAGTAGTATACTTAGAGAATGTGAAACCATGATGCAGGTTATTTGAGTGATCTTTTAAAAGTTCCATGGGTCAATTGAGTGCTCTGGAACTGTGCCGTGGCGATCTGTAAATATTCTGCCACATATTTACTGATCAAAGAATGTACCACGGGTCACTTGAATGACGTGTAAACGTTCCGCGGGTAGTTGAGTGGTCTGGAGCTCTTCTGTGAGTCACTTAAGTGATCTAGGAATGTGCCACAGGTTATTTAAGTGAAGTGGAACAGCAGCTGGGGTAACTTGGGTAATCTGGAACTGTGCTGCGGTGATCTGCGAATGTGACGCGAGCCACTTGAATGACCTGAATCTGTGCCGCAGGGTCTCTTGAACGATATGGAGGTGTCGCTTGGTTCATTTTTACAAAATAAGATTTGAAGTTGTGAGCCACAACAGATGACTCCTGGCCACATTTAGCTCGTGGACAATGGGTTAAGCATGCATGGGTTACATTTTTATGGCACCTAGACAGGTTTTTTTTCTTTCTTCGAAAAGAACGTGGGGGGAGGGGGGGGGGATGGATCACGATCAATAGTTAGACTTTTCAAGTAACAGTGGTAATTTGATTAATTTCTTTTTAGTTTTGCTATTTACATTGTTTTCGATACCACATTCTGTGGAAATGAACTACTACTACTAAACCACACATGCACCTCGTCCGTATTCCTCTGCGGAACCTCTAACGAATTGGTACATGCGGGAATGTGTGTGTACGTGTAGTGAAACCTGACGTGAAGTTCGTTTCTGTGTAATGCTTGTTATGTGTCGTGCTGCCATTTGCCACCAGTTTTTCTAACTGTGAGTGAAGTGTAATGATTGAATAATTTATCGTTGTAGGCGTGTTGCTCTCTGTGGCGAGACTTTTTAATGGGGAGATCGACTCGCATCGACCACCACCGAGGTGATGGTGGGGTTCGAACCCGGAGCCCCGCGATGCGAGTCCGTCATTATGACCACTCGACCACCACAGCGGCTGTGGAAATGAACTGCTACTAAACCACACATGTACCTCATCCATAGTCCTGTGGAAATGAACTAATTTGAAATTCATTAGAACTGGAGTTTCCTAAAATATCTATAGATAATACTATAATTAAAGTATATAAGGTGTGAAGAGGTGTGCCATAAGAATCTTAATGGCACAACATTTTTAAATGCCACGATAATTCGGGAATTCCATTTTTTCCCTATTTTTTTCCTATTTTTTGTCAGTGGTGTTCCTATTTCTCATACTTTTTTTTCAAATTTTCACTTCTAGGCCTGCATACAGTAAAAGTCCGTTATAACAAGTATGGTTTATAACGAGAATCTCGATATAACGAGTGATTTGTGGGTGATTATCAGAGCTAATGTTACGAGAAACGTTCGTTTACAACGAGAAGTCCGCTATAAAGATGGTTTTCCCCGTGATTGTGAGCTGTCGTTATGACGTACTTCTGTTGTACTAGCTTAACCGGGGAGCACTCTTCAGATCGTGACTCATGGCATAACCGCAGTCGTCAGTAAATAGTCCCTTCCGCCCAGCTAAATACATCTCAAGACAGCATAAGCGGATATGGGCTCTTCGAACTAGGGGGACGGGACGGATTTTACACCTCCATCCTTCCGCCTATGCGAATAATACAAATTTTTTGGGGAACGGAGGGGTGGTAAGGGTGACAAGCATCCCCCCCTCCTGTAACCGCCTATGCAAGACAGTTCATTGGCCAGAAGTCCTATTTTTAGGCCATATAAATTCTAGGAATCTTTCATGGCTCTTTTATTTTCACCTCGGTCGTGGTTTGCCCGAGCTGCTACCTTCAAACTATTGCATCAAGGATTGAAGATATTCATTGATCGAATCTGAATGGGTTGAAATATTAATTGACTGTAACAAACCAGTCGACGACACATTCAAAGATTCGACTGAATTTTATTTCGAATTTTTTTTACTCTCTTTACATGCATGTATGGTACTGGCACAGACTGGGCTCTCCTAAGCACACCTGCCCATACTTTTTGATAGCCCTGTCCTTTCCGTACCTAGCTCTGAGAGACGTGCCCTTGGGGAGGACAAGAACCAATTGGGACGGCGACGGTCCTCAATTGCCAGCACTGCTGCCTGACCTCTGGTTCTTGTAGGCTTCGAGCCTCTTCTCGAGGTCGTCGTCGAGATGCAGGTAGTTGCCCGTGGAGCGGGTAATTATCGTGCGCGGGATGGCACCGTACCTGCCCTTCATGGTGTTCATCAAGTGCATTTGGCCAGGCAGGTTGTGACGCGATGAATCAACGAACAGGCGCAGGTTTGACGGCGTTTTCTGCAAAGAAAAACCCAAAATGAATCCAGCAATGACGTTAATTACACCAGGAAAGGACGTTAAAGAGTAATATAGACTTAGAATCCGAGGATATTGATTTTTTTTTTTTTTGGATATTTTACCTTGATCCTGTTGAATGCAGTCTGCGATCGGGTCACGATCCTGTTGCAGCTGATCCCGAGCGGGTAGATATCATGCTGCTTCCAGGTATCATCGATGCCTCTTCCTGAAGACATCCCGAAGCTTCTAAGACAAAAAAAAGCCAAAAAAAAAAAAAAAAAAAATTCAATGACAACATTTCAGGATGAACTCAACACCTTTAAGAGCAAATTCATTTTTTTCGTATATCTTTAAAATTTGAAAAATATTTCATCCGATATCGGCGAACATTTCTGTTCAGACAAACTATGCTCAAAAACTCAAATCTCATACGGAGCTTTATAGTAATCAGTGCTCGCATCGTAATAGGTTACAGATTCCTTGGGCGTCTAGGCGAGGGCAGGCGGGTCTGGAGCCCTGAGTACATTAGACGGGGGTGCCAAAATGCGTGCTTGCCCCGATTGACAAAGTATCTAGTTGTGATCCCTAAAGCAGAATGTTTTTTGAATTGTTCTGCAACGAGCCCGCAGCTCGCTGAAAATGTTCTGCAGTAAAAATTTCCACAATAGTGTTTTACGCACAAAAAAATTCTTTTCCATCTTTTCTCAAGATTCTTTCCGAGGTTACTCTGCAGCAGCATTGACTGTTCTGCGACGCGAGTCGGTTTTTTGTGCATTATGCGGGGAGGGGGGGTTGTGGACCTGCAGATTTCGGTGCTCGAGTCATGTACTGATTTTCTAGACATTATCGGGACAGTCATCCTGATAATAGCCTCTATAAGTCTTTGAATATTAAAACGGGTTCGGTAATTCCTTAGATAGAGCCTAAGCGTTCCCGTTGTAAGAACCTCGCCCAGCTGGTTAGAATCGATCTTCAATATATCACCAGGTCTAAGCCCTACTCCCAAATCAGGGCTTCTTAATCTGCCCAATCAGCAGGAAAAGATTTCGTTAACCTTGACTTCAGCCTGAATCTGCGAAGAGACATGAGAGGTATACCCCATTGCAAAAAAAATTGAATAGAAAATCGCAGCTATTTTACCTTTCGCTTGATGAACAAAGATGGTAAGTCCCAAAGAAGTCTGGTACTAGCTAATTCACTGGTAGGATTGAATTCTGATTCTTCTTTTTGGAATGAAAACTGGAATGGCTGAAGAACTTCCTGACTGACCGAAAGACAGATGAAGAATGAGCGTTTAAAAATCTAAATATCGCGATTCATAAAAGGAGTGTACATTGTTGCGCGCGATTTTACTTCCATAGTGGAAACAATCGAAGATACTGTTGGCTTTGTTGGGATTTCCTACCGGAAAAAAAAAATTATCCAAAGATTTTTTCTAATGATAATAGTTGAATTAAGGGCTCAGAGTCAGCGGCGGGCAGAATCGATCTTTATGGGAAGATAGGCACAGAAGGCTCGGGGGTGGCACAAGCAATTTCCTCCAAAAAAAATTTGAGTTACCAACCTTCAAAAAAACATTTAAATTAACAAATTGATCAAAATACCATATAAAAAGTATTTTCTTTCGATATTCTGATTTTCTTCTACAAAAATATTTTAAAAGAATTGCTTGTTGTCTTGGAGGGACCACGAACCCCCTATGCTCTGGACTAATCACACGCGTACTTCAGGCATCATGAACACGTAAGCTGGGGGTAAATGACTTCTTCCAGTTATGCACCAATTCGTTAGAAATTCCTTAGAGAAATGTTTAAGAGGGGCAATATTAGTTGAGGTACGTAGTAGTTCAATAAACTAATAAGAGTTGATGGAGACACCATTGAAAAATCTTCGCGCAAAGAGACAATCAAAGTGAAAAATCCACATACACCCTCTCTCTCTCTCTCATTTGGAAGGCCAGCCTCAGTTTCTTAAAAGACGAAGTCCCCCATTCGAAGAGATGGATTCTTGATGGAGTTAATGCGAGTGGTTCATCATCAAGGAGAGAACCGAGTTCATGTGATCCTAGCTCATGCATGCAGAGCCGGGCCTAATCATTTAGCGGCCCGGTGCGAGAACCGTTTTGTGGCCCTTTTTAATATTTACATGCATGCCGCTTTTCCACGAGAGAAATGATAGGGATTAGGCCCATGTATTAACTCATTTTATCTCTAAACATTCAGTGAAAATGAATTTATGGGTACCTTTAAAAGACTCGGAATTCAGATTCATTAAAAAAAACAGAGGAGGTGCCAGAGTACCGGGTCGTCTTAACGCATATATGTCCATGCGTTACGACGACCCTGGTCATATACGTCCATGCCCTAATTAAGGTGGATAGGGAGCCTCATCATGTTAACAAGATTTATATGAAACCAAATAATGTTAAAAACATGAAAAAAATATTTTGAATTAGGATGGCTGGCACCTCAAGTCTGATAGGGAGACGTGCCCAGAATATATGTGTGTCTGTGTGTTAATAAATCGATATACTTAAACGTATTTTTCATCCACACGTCGACAGAACATCGACAGCTTTAAAAAGCCACAAGTTCTCTCTTTTCAAAGCAGTTATTAGTGGAATGTGATACGCAAAATCACCGTAATAAAATTCAGTTTTACGGCCCTCAACATTTTGTGGCCCGGTGCGGCTGCCCAAGTCCGGCCGTGTATGCATACGCTCAAGCCATGTCCTGTGGGTCGAATGTGGCCCTCGACTCATCTGATTTGGTTCGCGACCTCAAACCTAATTTTGCGAAAATGAACTAAGCAGCGTACACACAGAATTGCAACTGCTACGAATTGTCTGTACGGATTGCCGCACTCAAATGCGAAGCTACGGAAGATACTCTCCAATACTTCTGAAATAGTTTTATTTTTCTTTTCAAAAGAAATTCTTGTCTTTGTTTTTCTTTTAGTGTTTACTTATTTCGATCTCTACCTACTCATTTCATACCGTGCACCGCCCAGGCTCTATCGACCATTGTCAATTTTAGCCATTTCCCCGGTTGAGGGGGCTAGGCAGTGTCGGGTGCTTTATTATGCATATAAAAATATAAAATACATGAACATTGAATATAAAAACACATTAAAAAAAAAGTATATACAGATTTTTAAATATTTCTATTATACAATATACTCCGATGAGCTCTTCTGATGTCTTTTTAGCTCTATTGAGCTTGAGCCCTTTGTTTTTCTCTGTGGATAAACGCCAGGTCCTGAACCACGTTTTCCCTCATTGGCTTGTTGGCTCAGGTGAGCCTCCGCCGTACATGTCTTTCCTTGTTGGCTTGGGTGAGCCCTCCGTGGCCAGGTCCTGAACCACGCGTCTTCCCTCGTTGGTTTGTTGGCTCGGGTGAGCCCTCCGCCGTGGCCAGTCCAGGTCCTGGACCACGTTTTTCCTCATTGTCTATCTCTCTGCAGAGAGACTTTTCAAATGAGAGACCGGTTCGCATTCACGCCTTGAAGTTGGAAAACCTCAGAAAATTAGCTTCAGTCGACCACCAAAAGGCCGTCAACAAAATATGACCCTGGATCCTCACGATGAGAGTCCAGCACGATGCTCACACGACCGCACAGCGGCTGGGGCTCTTGAGCTATGAATCACGACCCGATCTCGGATGTACGACCCATCTCGGAAACCCCCTGTGGATCAAGTTTGGATCATGCCCATAGCTCGCATTCACGCCTTGAAGTTGGAAAACCTCAGAAATTTAGCTTCAGTCGACCACCAAAAGGCCGTCAACAAAAATATGACCCTGGATCTTCACGATGAGAGCCCAGCACGATGCCCACACGACCACACAGCGGCTGGGGCTCTTGAGCTATGAATCACGACCCGATCTCGGATGTACGACCCATCTCGGAAACCCCCTGTGGATCAAGTTTGGATCATGACCCATAGCTCAAGAGGCTCCGGCTGTTAATGGATTTGTACGAGACCCATCTCGGAAGCCCCTGTGACCTAATTTTGGGGCTCTTGAGTCACGACTCAAACTTGACGCACAAGGGCTTCCGAGATAGGTCGCACTTACAGTCCTGTTAAAAATGTACTTGCGTTACTGGTTTCATTAATTTCGAAGAACAAACAGTCCTTTGGGTCTCTCGCCACAGAGAGCAACAGATCCTTAATATAACAATTATTCAATCATTAGACTTCAGTCATAGTTAGAAAAATTGATGGCAGATGGCAACACTACACTTAACAAGTATTACACAGAAACAAACTTCACCCTAGGAGGTTCATAATACGTACACGCACATTCCTTCCAATTCGTTAGAAGTTCCGCAGAGGAATATGGGTGAGGTGCATATGCGGTTTAGTAGTAGTCCCATGGGTCACGAAGCCAATATTTTTGTTGATTTGGGTCGCGGCTGCAAAAGGTTAAGAATTCCTGGCCTATGAGAACGACAGCTTTCGAGAAAATACAAACATCAGACTAGAATAATTAAGGTGATTAAATTGACGTATCGTTCGCCATTAAAAGTGGTACGACGCAGGGCCGTCGTAAAAGCATCCTGGTATCCCCTACCTGAAGAGACTTGTTTAATTCCGCAAATTTTAACCAGGTCTAATTTCATGAGGCCTCTCGGCAGTGCCTGGGTGAGCCCATGTGTTAAGATGACGCTGTTGTGAGACGCAATATTTGGGCAGAATTCAAAAGAACACGGTGAAAGCTTGCGATCCAGGCCGACACCAGAGCATGACGATAGAGCAAATAACAAGCGTCTAATATCGGACTTCGAAAAATCTGAAAACTGTGAAAAATACATGAAATCTATCCTTCGGAGGGACTTGGGGTTGATCCCCACGTCTGGTAAAAGTGGTTTTGAATCCATGAAATCAACAATGATTGGTTTTAGGGCTAATCGACAGAGAATTTAGATGAGTAAGGGCAAATTTTGAGTTCTCCACGATTCTACCGTGTTTATCTCAGGTAGTGCCATCAAAGCACGGAAAGCGATTATGTACTTCATTGAAGGGAAGTGACGGAAAAGCAACGCATACGGCAATCTTCAGGGGTACGAACAGGGTAAATTTTTCGATTCCGACATTGAACATTGAAAAACCCACAACGACCCTGGCCCATCGCTTGGCGATTTACTGCTTTCTAGCCACGACGGATGGGTTGAAGCTGGAAAATAGTGTCCGAGGAACGTAAAAACAAAAAGATTTAATCAGCTGCCATGCAACATTTGTCCATTCGCGGCCTAGCTCTCAATCCTCCGACCGCTTTGCGAGCAACACGACCTCAATCTGCGTGGTAAAGGACAGAGCATTTACCCTCTCATTATGTAGGGTCAATGTCAGTTGCTCTGCAGTCTATTATATCTGCTGTCAATCGCCACTTCTTGGTAGAGAGCTCTGATGGGGTCCCCCTGGATGCTTAGTTGAACCGTCTCCGGCGTTTTCAAGTCGTGCCATGCTTGCCGCCGAACAGCCAATGGGGACTTTGATTCCGACAGTCGGTGCCGATCGGAGCGTGCAGCCGAATGCAAGGGTGTCTAACGTTTAGGTGTGGACCACTTCATTGGTTTGAGAACGTGTCGCGGGCTCCCAAAGTGCTCTGCAAATATGCTGCGGGTCACTAAAGTGATCTGCAAATGTGCCGAGGGCCGCTTGAGTGATTTGGAACTGCACCGCGGGCCGCTTGAGTGATTTGGAACTGCACCGCGGGCCGCTTAAGTGCTCTGGAACCTCCCACACATCACTTAAGTTATCTGTAAATATGTCGTGGATCGCTTGCTTGATCTGTGGGAAGGTGCTTCGTGTCGCTTAAGTGACCTGGAAATGTGTCGGAGCCACTTAAGTACTCGCGGGTCACTCACGGGATTTGTGAATATGCTGCAGGTCACTTGAGTGATCAGGGAATCTGCCACGGGCTACTAAGTTATCTATAAATATGTCTTGGGCAACTTGAGTAATCCAGAGTTATGCTTCAGATTGCTCAAGTGATCTGTAAAGGTGCCACACAGTTCTTTTAAGTGAGGTCTCTGGCCACATCAGGTGACTCTGAGAGACTGGAGAGTTGAGCATATTTATGCTTTATTATATTTCCCTGCGCAAGTGAACGATGCGCTGATTTTTGGAATGGGAGAATCTACCTCACATAGCATATTCGCACCCTCACACATATTGGATTGGGCTCTCGTAAACAATGTTGCCCTCTAATTTTTTTTATTTTGCCTGCAGCGATCTGTTTTGTCTGTGCGCATCAAGCATTCTGGGTATTTCAAAGCACACCGTGTTGCTCATGAGCAATGAGTTGAAGATGCCTGTTCTACTTCTATGCCTCTTCTGCCCTATTTTGATACCCAGGGAACTAGATACCTTTTCAGCTGGGGCAAACATACATTTTACTGCCCCTGTGTAATGTAAAATGAGCAGTTAAAGGGTGAATTTGGTGCCCCCCTCTAGTCCAGGGCACCAAACCCACCGGCTTCCTCTTCTCAGTAGCAGCCCTATTTGAGCCCACTATTGTTATGTAGCACATTGCGCCCATGTGGACCCACCTTCATATGGATGAATAGTGTGCAGTGCTATCTTAACGCATGGGCTCCTCAAGTGCAGAGGGGCCTCAGGATAATGAAACCTGGTTAAGATTTTTGAGATTAATCATGTGAATCACTAGGCTCACATTTCTAGTCGGGGAGGGGAGGGGAGGGGCTCACAAAAATCAATTTGCCCAGCGCCCATGAAGGTGGCCCTGCTAGTGGGTTTAGTAGTTATGCATATCTGCAAGGTGCATTTTCAACGTGCTTGAGTGGACTCGCGTAGCTTTTTTCGGAAAGTTTCATCATAGATGGCAAAGTATATCTGATGTGATGAAAACATTGGTACGAGGTCTAGATTTGCTATATGTCCATATATAAGACCTGCAAAGGTGTATGCAGGGCTGGATGACATTGAATTTTCAGAAATTGCTGAAGGCCTAGCAGATCTCGCAAATTTGTTTGGGAAGGGACTTATATAGACTGAGCCCTTAGGTTCCAGTGCCTATTGGGTGGTTATGTAAAATGTAATTGGTGGTTATGTGGTGGTGTATTTAAATGAGCTTAAAATTTAAAAAATAAAATTTTTTGAGAGATTTTTTTTTATTGTGCTATAATTATGTTTTGTGGGGGGGGGGGGGGGGGTTGTATTTAGCCGAATAACCGAATATCCAGCTAAAGTTTTGGCCAAATATTGAATATTCGGTGGCTGAATATCAATTTTCTTAAAATTCATCACAATTGAATCTGACTTAACTGATGTTTTTAATTAAAAATTAAATTATTGGTAATTTTTAATGATTGAATTTTAATTATGTAATTTATTATTTAAATATTTAAAAAATGGCAGTTGAAAGACTTTCATTATCATAATACTGACAATAAAATTTAACAATCATATGTTGTATTTTAATATTACTTATGGAATCAATTTTTTTCAACACTTTTTACCAATTATATACCCAATTAAGGGAATGTCAACCATTATTTACTCTCAACTAGTAAAGCATCAAAAAATTTACTACTTATTTTCATATTTTTTTCCCTTTAGATGCTTTTTGTCTTTTTCAGTAACCCAATACATATCTTGTCTGGGTACATCCTTGAGTTAGTAAACTTGTGTAATTCATGCTCACTTCCACATTATTAAAGTAGGATTATATTTTCAGTTTCATGTTTTCCTTATCCTAGAAATTCACCCTGACATAACCTCTTTCACAGAAACGGGTATACACCACTCAGTAAAATATAATCAGTAAATTTTTAATTTATGGGAAAAAAATCCTAATTAATATAATTTTTTAAAATTAGTTTGTTCTTAGATTTACGCAGATATTAGGCTGAATACCTCAGCATTATTTGGATGAACAAAACATTAGGCAAAAGGGCAGAATACCAAATAGTGGTCTAATATTCGTTCCATCTCTAGTTTTTAACGAACTTTTCTGCTGACTGTATTTTATTTATCAGCAGGTAAAGAAGGTTCCCTGAAAATTTTTTTGGTTGACATTAATTTTCCATAATTTTTTGTCAGATTTTGTGAGAATCACCCGATAACTTTATATGTGTAAATTTCATGCTTCTTAGGGGCCATTCAAGTATTACGTAAGTAAATTTGTAGCCATTTTTGACCCCCTTCCCCCGCCCCCCTTGTCAGCAAAATTTCGTCAGCAGCTTGGAATATTTCATATCTTCAAAAAGGGTGATTGATGACGTAAGCAACCTTCAACCCCCCCCCCCTTGTCATCAAAAGTCAGCAAATCCGAAACCCCCTTCCCCCCCCCTCCCCGATGCTGACGTAATACTTGAATGACCCCTTACGAGCACTCAAATAAAAAGTTTCGTTAATGCAAGGAAATGTTTCTGGACTTTGTGAAATTTTGAATGCCAAAAGAGAACCTTAAAAGCAGTGAATTTTCAAAAAACTTTATTGCTTATACAAATACAAATACAACGCCACAACAGGCAAAATGCCCAACGAGGTGGCTAAGAAAAAGATGCCCATAAAAATATGGATGCCATATATTTCAAAAATATAGCAACCGAATTAAAAATGCAATTAACAAAAATTATAATCAATATTTAGAGATGATAAAATATTATACAATGCCCATAAAGAATACTTATGGTTGTATGTTTCTTAAATGAACACATGGCTGCACATTGCCAAATTCATATTGTGATACACTATATTATAATGTTGTATGATGAGTTTTAAATTTCCATGACATTAGGTATTAATTTTTCTAATTTTTATTCTTACATGGATGTAACGAGTAACAGTTAATATGAGTAAATGCTAGATTTTTTCCCACTTCTTGGGAAAAGAGAAAAGAGGGAGTGCGTGCACCCAAACAAGGGGAAAGAAGAGGTATTTCCTTGTATTATTACACATATTAGCAATACTACTATAATATATAATTCTATTTTACTTTTTATTAAATATAGACAAAGCCCAAGAGGAAGTGCAGTAAATCTCTTTAGCTTCCAGAGAGGTAGCCTATTAGATAGAAAAGGAGTCATCAAAGACCACAGACCTCTCAATGATAGAGCATTCCAAAAAGAATGTGTTGTTTCGATTGTGGAGGTATGGATTTTAGTTTATATGCTGACTTTATGTTGTGTTCTGCAGATGCAGCATACATCAATTTGTTGAAAATTCAAAAAAAGGGAAATGTTTATAAAGTGCATGTACTGTGAAGTAGTAGTAGCTACAGTGTGTGCGCACTACAAGTTTCTCAACTTACAAAAAAAGTCTGATCTTTATCAATGGAAGTTCACTGAAAAGATGATCAATTCACATAGCATAGAACACCAACATAGCCGGAAATTCTTTTTTTTTCAGGAGGGGAACTAAATTGGTAGGATGGTCATGTGACTTCACCCTGCATACAAGAGTTACAAAATTGTATGCAAACTGTGTACATTCTGTGATCGCAAGGCTGAGCAGGGACGGAAATAATTTAGAGAGGCAAAGGGTAACTGCCCTGGTGCCAAAATTCAGGGGAGGGGTGGAAAATTTTAGGTGATGAAAAAAACATGTTATAAAATAATCAAATTTTACAGTGTTAGATGTTGCTCTTCCCTCACAAAATTCGTAGTTACGACCCTAATGCTGAGGATTACATAAATATAGACAATAATGTACAAACCAAACCTAACACGACAGATATTGACACCCTAATTGAAAATTTTTGAGGAAGTTGAAAAGAACTAAATGTCGTTATTTTAGAAGAAAAAAAATAGTGCAGGTCGGAATTTTATACAGACGCTGTCAAAATCTAAATACAGTAGACCTATTTAGTAATTACTGACTATAATTATTTATTTATTTTATCTATATTTAAATTATTTACTTTAACTTCGATTAATTTATTTTTTTTTATTACAATCACACAAGATCATTACAAAATTTTACACTTTGTATCAATTGAACCTTTATTAAGCGGAAACCTGCGTTCAACAGAAAATAATCTCGGTCCCTTGTGATTCCATTGAAGACAGGTTTTACTGTAATTGAATGTCCATCAATCTAATCTAAAGGTTCAGGATAATCAAAACAAATTATAGTTAAATTTAATATTCTTGGTTGTGTACTCATATTGTAAAAAATATCGGAGGGTAAATATTAATAAACAAGAAATTTCTATTAAAAAGTGCGGTTTTTAAGAGAGTTTGATATATTTCTTGGTTGCATCAGGCAAGTTATTCTTGAGAATATGACGTGTCCTTGAAGTTCGTTTTTATTTTTTATTTCACTTTTCCCACTTAACTTTAGCTCTTTATGCTAACTAGTAATAAAGCTAGACTCTCAGGACCACCTGCTGAGGAAAAAATAGAAACCCAAAACATTATTTTTCGAGGATATTTTAAAATTTGTTGCACATGTTGAGGTTGGTGATCGAAAAATGGTATATTCCAATTCATTTGCACATTATGGATGAACACATAGACGATTTCTGTAAATGAGTTGTGATAATGCAGTATAAATCATAGTCAACTTAAGCAGGATGTGGTCATCAGGTGTCAAATTAGAGAGGTTTTCCTCTGTTGAATTTAGTATTGCTCTAACCATGAGAATAATGAATGTTGAGTTACCAAGGTAGTCAAGTTATCCAGGTTGCACTATATCTAGTGATAAGAGATTTTGATTTGCAGTAATCAGGGTTGTGTGGCAGGTTTTTGATGCATGACAGTTTTTGACGATTTGGAACGTTGTTTAAACTGTCATATAAAAAACCAGCTGTCAGAAGCCTCAAATATTGCTTTTCAATTTAAAAATTCATGTTGAAAATGCACACATTGATTGCATGCAATGTTTAAAGTGGCCATATACATAGAATATATACTTAATATGATTGTAAAATAATTTTCTGCTCTTTACAGAATTATTTTGGGTAATATATGTGTATTTTTTCTTATAAAATATACAGTTTTAATAGAGCATCGTATAGAAGCCAAAGGAAAAACTATGGAATGATTTGATAATCTTCAGTTTAAGATGATTCTTGATCTTCCAAAATTTCTTTAACTGCTTATATAAATATAAACATCTGCTGTATTCTTTTTATAATGGATAGGTGTTTAAAAAGTTTGTTTACACCATATATATGCAATGCCGATTTCTGTTATTAAATTATCTAAATAATCACTGATACTTAAAACGATACCCTTATTGTGCGTAACATTGTAATATATCTAGCAATCAAAATACTAAACTGTAGGACTAAAATGCTCTTCAATTTTGCAGTGTTCTGATTGTATGTGATGCTTAAAAGATTCCTATAACTTATTCTAAGCACAGTAGTAAGAATGACTTTTTTACTATAATATGGTACATTACTAACATTTATAAGGCAATATTTTTCCAATTGAAGTTTTATCTAAACGTACAAATCAATGCTTTGGGTATACCAAGTCCTTTCAGCTCTGCTTTAATTGAAAATACTCTTTAAAAATAATGGATTTATACAACCTAAGCTAAGTGTATTTTATGAAGAAGACTAAGAAATTTTAAATCTGATCTTTACTAAGAAATTTTAGATCAGAACGAATGAGTTTAATTAATGTATTAACAGATGCTGCCAGAGAATTTTTAATATGGAATAAAATTTTGGACAAATCAGAAAGTTTAAAATACCAAATTTTTATTTTATATTCTAATTATACAGCAATTAAAAATATAAAACACTTTCATCTGCATAAAAGTAAGATTTTTGTTATTTAACATATCTATCAGGTTAAAAACAACTACTTTAAAACATTGGCAATAAGTTTTTGACTGTTTTAGTACTGAGTTAGTTTCTGGGGTCAAAACCTAACTCTGATTCACTATCACGCATATTTTGGATAAACAACTGTATTTTGCTTAGTAAATTGAACACAGGTAATCAGTAGTTTAGATAAAATAGACCATCAAATTATATATTATCTGTTCTAGACTCTTGTCAAAAAATTCAAAATTGCAAATTACAATCAATATTGTTTTAATTATTGTAATAAATTGGTGTTCAAAATAAAACTTAATATTCAAAAAGTAAGTTTCTCATAGTGTTATCAAAATATTGTGTTAAAAATATTATCCAAAAGCATTCATTTAGGTTTTGATGGTTTTTGACAGTTTAAACCAATTTTTGACGCTTGTAATGTCAAAAACCCAACCCTGGTAGTAATATACTGTAACTAGATATATACGTATTCTATGTATGGCTTTTTTTGTCATTTTTGCAGTATTTGGAAGATAATAAATTTCCCTTTTCCATCACTCCTGCCAACATGATGCCACCTTCAAAGAAAGATTTTGAAAAAATTTTCCAAGTGAGTTAACTGTATCTTTTGTCTATATATATATATATATATATCAATTTTTTGAAACAAAATACATTTCAATGCTTAAAAAACGTTGGTATATTATTGTTACACTGTAACAACATTCATAGATAAAGTCCTCTGTGTTCTTTATATTCTTTTCATTAGTGTACATAACCATATTACTATACATATGTTTCATTTCAGTTCTTATACCAGATGTTAGATCCAAAATATGAAGTTCAGAAATTGGAAGATGAAGCACCAAAACTCTTGAAGAGCAATGGGTATCCATACATGATTAATAAATCTGCATTTCTGACGATAAACAGAATGAGTTGGCCTACCCTACTTGGAGCACTTATGTGGCTCAAAGACTTGAATAAGGTAGTTTTTTTTAATTCAAAATTTATCATGTGACAAGGGTGGGTTTTATCTGATATTGTAAAAGATATTTCGTTGTAGGTATTTTCTATGGAAAATATTAAAAACTAGAGAAAATACCTGGCTTCTATTCAGGGTTGTTTGGTTTAAACCAAGTGGTTTTTTTCAAAAAATCAAATAAAAGTGGCCTAAATATTATTTTTTCCTTAAAAATATCATATTGGTTCATTATTAGCCAAAATTTTTCATTTTTACCACATTTTATATTCTTGGGGTACATTTTAATGGTATATTTTTAAATGGCATAAAAGATGGTATAAGTGGTTTTTTATTCAAAAAGTCTCATAAAAGTGGCCTGAATACATATATTGTTTTTTCATATGAAGTTATTTAAAGTTATATACAGGAGCCAAAATTTCTCATTCTTACCATATTTTCTAACCTTTGGCTACATTCTGATGCACTATCTTTAGCAAATTCATGAATAAGGATTGCATCACACATCTAAATGTAATGGTGTGTTATCTCACAGGGTTTCTTTTTCCCTTCACAAAGAAGCAGCAACAGTAGTGACACCATCATGTTAGGGGCAGGTGGTCCTATAATCCAATAAAGACACCAGCTGTCCCTAAAGGACAAAGACTAATGTACTAGTAGTTACATTACCTCAGACATTTTCATTTTCTTTCCCCCATAAGAAGTAGTACATTTCACACTGTATATCACCCAGCCTTAATATTCAACAGTTTTTTTATGCTTTCATGGTTAAGCCCAGTTAATCAAGGTTCTACTGTATAGTAGTAACAGATTTATGAAAAATAATCAGCTATGTATAGGGTGATTATAATTAAAGTTTTGATTCCAAAACTATACAATAAGTACTGGTCAGAATGACTTGAAAATTTCCATGTGGATACTCCTGAAGCAATGGAAATTTCTTTCGCAAAAGGGAAAAAGTGCAAGTAGTGCAAGTAGATGATGCTGTACGTGGCCAGCAGTATAATCTATTTCGTCCACATCATTTCGGCACTTCCACAGTATCAGTGTGTGGATAGAACAACTTCTATCAAGATGTACATTGCAATACCAGCAAAGCAGCTGCTGAAGACCCATTTTGACAATAACAGGATGGCACGACACCTGGCTGGTCGTCAGTTCACTTCACCTTAACCCTTGCAACTTCTGGCTGGGGGGGGGGGGGTACCTCAAAATGTTATGAACAGTGGTCGGATTGCAAACTTTGGTGAATTGCAAGCTTCAGCGCATCCCCTATATGTTAGAAGTTCCTCAGGAATATTAACGTGGGGACGCGTTTGGTTTAGTAAAGGTGAATTGCAAGCACATCCACATCATGACCATGGCATACTCTGATCTGTTGTTGAACAAGAATTTTTGTCCTTTCACCTCATAGGCAGAATAACATATTTAACATTTCTTGAGTTAGTTATAGTTATTTGTTCAATTACTTCACTTTTTTGTGATGTTTCCATGAATTATGAAATTGTGTAATGCTATAATTAAGTTATCATTTTGCCATGGCTGGCTATCGTTTCCATTCTGTGAGCAAATTTCCCATGTGTTGGATGATGTCATTAATTTTACATTTTAAAGTATTTTTTCCCCTTTATCAAATAAAATTGAATTTTTTCAAGAATATTCATGTCAATTTCCAAGTCATTCTGACAATTGTTCTTTTTTTACAGTGTTTTTAAATCAGAACCTTAGTTATAATCATCCAGTCTATCGCAAATCACTGCTAATTAATCTGCATTATTTATGCTTCATTAAATACATTATGTTCACCTAATTTTTATTATAGTTTTTGCAAAATAGCTTTCTAATTAAGCATACTGAAAGTAACTGGAGAAAACATCTTTATATTATATGATTAACATTAAATGAATTTCCAAACACACGCAAAATAATCCATTGAGTTAAGCAAAAAATAATTAAATTGCAAAAGTTGGTTTCTGTTAAAATGTAAGAAATATTTAGTGATTAATTAATATGGAAATAGTGTTAATTGCATAAACATTTTATTTTAATTAATTGTTAGAAGTTTGAATGATTTTTCAGAAATTTTATTGTTTTTAATATTAATACTATTTAAAACAAAAAACCGGTTTAAACCAAAAAACCCAGTTTTGTTTTTTTCAAAAAAACGGTTTTTTTACAAACTTTGCTTCTATTATTAGGTGCATAAGAGAAGTGACAAACCATTGTAAAGAAATAAATGTGTCTGAAATGCATTATTAGGGAATCAAGGTTATCAAAGTAAACATTCCAAAAGTCGTTGAGGCCCATGAAACATTGTGCTTCCGACTGTTCTTTTGTTCATTTTGGCCATTCACACAGCTCGGACAAACTTTTAAAGTAGCCTATCATTCAAGTCGGGTCCTGTTTAGTCTATATGTAAAATATAGAAGAGATCAATCTAAAATTGTAGATTTGTTTAGAGAACATACACACAGACTGACAGAAAATCAAAATTATATACATTAAAAATAATGTTTTTTATTTATTAATCATGTCTTAGATGACAGTATAAACTATAAATTGGGTAAACTATACTTTCTTCTAATCACTGTGTAGTTGAAATCACACATTGATTTCAGCCGGACAAATTGAAGCTGGCTTTGACAGTGTTTGGTGATTGCTGGTGAGAGATTGAGCATGGGAGCTGCACACTCATAACTAGATCCCGGAAGTTCAGACGAAATGCATATTTTCAAACTTTTTTGTAGAAACACCTGTTTTAATTTTTCTTGCCATAAATGTCTATTGCAATATTGTTTCAAGTTTTCTCGGGAATTTCAGAGGCCTTATTCTGTAGAACTTGAAAGTTTTGAACATGGAGAACTTCAAAAGGGATTTGATCTTTTTAAAATCTCTAACTCTTAGAATTAATTATTATCAGAAGGCGCCTCTCCACCCTTTCTGTCTATTTAAATGCAAATAAGTGCAAATGCTTGAAAGATAGAAAACTTTATATTGTGTGCATTAATTTTGCTTTGGCCAGATGGTGTTAGACATGAATGTTTTTGCTTCAGAGAAACACAGCCTATGTATGAAAGAAGCTGAAAAAAATTAGAAGTTATTTTCTTCACATAACATGTCCTGCATTGCTTAAAGATAGCTGACTGATCCCTGTTCAAAGAGTTCATAAATTGATGTCTTGACTCAGGCTGTTCAGGAGTTGAGATAGTTCTGGGTTCCGAAGTCCATATTGTATCGGGCCCATTTTATTTTTTTTACACCATAAATGCACTGCAAACAACCATGGAAAGTTATTTAGATATTTAGCATTAGTTTGAATTGACTAGTTGACTAGAGATGCCCTCAGGGTTGTGTGGCAGGTACGGCCATACCGGTCCCTGCCCTTGAAGTATATGTCAGCGCATGTGGTAATGTGAGTGAAAAAAAAGTTAATTTTTTTTACAACAATAAAAGAAAATAGCTGTGTTTGAACTATAAAAATAAAAATTAATTTTCCAAATAATGCATTAAATAAATGAGAATCATTCATATCTTGAAGGAGTCCCACAATCATTTCCTCTACAGGCTCTGCATCTTGTAATGCTGGCCCTAGAATCGACCTAATCCTGAGGGACCACAAATACTTTATTTTTGGCATGAAATAAATTTAATTTTGAAAATAATGCAGTTACTGTAAGCTATAATTGAAACAGTAAACAGAGTAATTGCAACTAATTTTTAGCCAGTTTTCGGACACTTAAGTGTGCTAGACTATGTATGTTTTACACTTAACACCAGTTTTAGCCACTTTTCGCACTGTGTCTAGGTTTTTAGTTGCCTGCTTATTTTGACCATTTTTTGTGTCAACTTCTGGGCTCTACTCATAACCCATTGAAAGTGCTAATAGTGTTTGTTTTAAGGCTAGCCATGGCTATTTCTTTCTTAATCACTTTTTTTGTCACTGTTGTAATATTCCTTGTAATATTTTAATTCTAAAACTATTTGTCTCCCTTTTCAATTCACATATTTTTTTCCTTTTTGTTGAGACACCACTCTCTCATAATGATGCTTCAAATGTTTTTGGGGCAAAAAATTATATTTAAAGTGCAATAGAGCTTTGTTTCCCAATCAGTACATCAGTTTCACTTTAGGGTACTATTAAAATTCCTGAAAATTAGGCAGGGTTGCTGTAACATTTTTTCAAAGTGTTAATATACTCCAAAAAGCACTGTGATGATAAAAAGATTCCGAAACCTTCACCTAAACTAATCTTGTCATATTTCATCAGATTTCTTGCAATTTCAAAGTGTTTCTTTTCCTTAAATAAAACTTTTTAGCAGTTAACAGTCTTTTAATACTGATAAATTTATTTTCCATAACTTCAGAACAGGTGAAGAGAATTTCTAAAAGTAAATTTAAATATACACTATATTTTCAAAAGTCTGTGTTCCTTTTTGGGGTTTTGACATTTTCTCGTCATTCTAAAAAAATACCGGGAAAATCGTTCTGAAATTTCAATCACATGTACCCAATACTTGTACTCACAATGTCCCGTGAAAATTTAATCATGGGTGCGTTTAGGGGACTGACAAAATTAAATAAGAAAAAAGATTTTTTCATCAATCCTGTATGATAAAAAAACTGCAAATGATTTGTAACTTTCACAAAATATTCTACTAACTTTGTGCAATACTTGTGTTCATTTTCATGAGAATAGCTTGTATATTTATGAAGATATAAATGTTTTCTATATAAAAATTCCAATTTTCATCTCATGTTTTTTGCTAATAACACGTAGCGTTTTTCAACCAATTTTTTTATGAAATTAACAGAAAATTTGGCAGTATGCAAGAGATACCATGTATAGAAATTTAGAATGATAATTTGTTATTGAATGAGATATGAGTATTTTAGTAAATAATTTTTAATTGTGAATGAGCAGGAAACAGCTATTTTACTTTTCCCAGTTTGTTTGCTGGATATATGTGACGTATAAAAATTACAGTTGAATGTTGTGAAAATTCAGAAAGATGTAAGCTATATCGAGAGCTATAATTTAAGTTGCTGGATAATAAGGGATTTTCCAAGAATTGGTATTTTGATTATTTTGTTCAGTTTCTTCATTTTGACATTATACACGTGTGTTATGCTCAGTCATTTCCCTTGTATAATATCAGACACATATCTTTGCTCATTGGCCTAAAGATGTGGGCTTATTTTTTAAATAAACAAGCAACATAAAATAAGGGATTACTCCAAAAATTGGCATTTCAATTATCAGCCGGTAATTTAAATTACAGCTCAAAATATAGAGTATATTTTTCTGAACTTTTGCAGCATTTAACTCAAATTTTTATATAAGTTTCATTATATTTCTGGTAACCAAATTATGAAAAAATAAAACATATATTTCTGCGCATGCACAATTAAAAATTATTTACTAAAAATGCTCATATCTCATTAAATAATAAATTATCACATTCGAAACTTCCACACTTCCACACTAGGTGTCTCACGTGTAGTGCCAATTTTTTTTGCAAACTTTGTAAAATTGGTTGAAAATGCTGTGTTATAAGTAAAAAAAAGCAATGAAAATTGGAATTTGCATAGAAAACATTTATATATTTACATCTTTGTGAATATATGTGGTATAGTAAATGCACACAAATATTGCACAAAGTTAGTACAATATGTTGTGAAAGTTACAAATTATTTGCAGTTTTTTTTTATTATACAGGGTTGATCGAAACCTCTTTTTCTTATTTAATCTTTTGCAAGTCCCCTAAATCTACTCGTGACTAAATTTTCATGAACGATTGTAAGCACAAGCATAGGGTGCACGTGACCGAAATTTCAGGACGATTCTCCCAGTATTTTCTAGAAATTTGAGAAAATGTTGAAACTCCAAAAAGGACACAGACTTCTGACAATATAGTGTAAGTAAATCATATATTTCTTATTTATATTAGACATATTGGGGATCATATGATAAACATGTTGGGATAAATCGAGAAGCTATCCATACTTATAATAAGACAACCATAAATGCATTTTATGGGCATTGTATAATATTTTATCATGTATATATATATATATTGTTTATAGTTTTTGTAATTGCATTTTTGTTTGGGTTGCTGTATTTTAGAAATATATGACATCCATATTTGTTATGGGCATCTTTTTCTCAGCCAGTCATTGGACATTTTGCTTGTTGTGGCCTTGTATTTGTATGTGCGCATAATGTATGACATTGTTAAAAATTTATAAACCAGCTAACAGGACTCTGTTGTTTTTAGATATCTTCTTGCATCACGTTGAATGATTATTTATGTGGCGAAGATTTTTCAAATGATGAGAGTGGAAGTGTAAGTTTTCAACTGGATTGTCTGTCTGAATATTTCTTCCTCCTTTTCTTTTTGGTTCAGTTTTTGATGCTAATGTGTGAAATCACTTGACTTTTTTTTTTTTATTTTAAAATAATTTAAATTGAAGTAATAAATTTAAAAATGGTTGTCCTTAAAAAGCTATAATGAGTTGTTAAAAAGTACTATTATTTAAAAAAGAAACAACCAAAACTACAGATCGACTGTGTTCAAAGATAGGTCTGCAACTGCTTTATGTGAAAATGTACTCAGACCATGCTCTACTAGAATGTTTTGAAGTAGAATAAAAAATCTGCTTGTGAGATTATTGAAGAAATACTTCAACACATTGTGAATTTTTGGCCTTAAACGAGCGCTCTTTAATCTTTTGTTTGTAACCTCTGGCTCAAGTTACCAAATTTGAGAAATAATTATTTGATTTATTTTAATGAGAGAGAAATCTACCTGAAGATACTCTACTTCAGTGTTTCTTAACCTTTTTTTTGCCCGTGGCCCCCTTTGAACCATATTTTTTACTCGTGGCTCCCCTGTCTTACCCAGAGTTTTCAACTCTCATCTAGAAGCAAGATACTTTATACGTATTGAAATGATTTTTTTCAGTGAATTTATACTGAACGAAAATTTTGCAAAGAAAATTGGCCTCCAGACCAGTAGCCTAGAATTTATTGATCTCCTCGCTAGTCCGAGTTCTATCAGGACCGTCTGAATATCATGGGGGCCCCCCCTCCTTAGGCAAAGTGATGCTATGGTAGTCCCATACTTTAGCTGAAAATAAACAGCCTACATATTTCCTATTTATTTTCAAAATTAATTGTACTATACAAAATATCATAATGTGGGGTCACTTATGGGCATGAGGCCCCTCACAAGAATAGGACTGACAGAGCTACAGCCCAGGGCCTAATATGGTTTTAATCTTTTATTTTTCATACAATACATTTCATATAGGGAAGGGGGTCTGAAAAATTTAGCCGGGGACTTGAGAAAAACCCCATCCTAGGGAACTTGTTGCAAAATGTAGGCGGTGAGGCCTGGGTGGGTCCATGCCCTAAAGAAGGCCCTGGTTTTATGGGTGGTTTTGTTGGATTCTCTCTCTCACTGTAAGTGTTAGTCACTAATATAAAATCTTTATTTCTTCACACCTTAATGTTTCTTCTCAGCTCTCCAAACCACCTGTCATGGCCCCTTTCTCCATTTTCTTCCGTGGCCGCCCCCTTGAAGTATCCCAGTACCACAAGGGGACCATATGGCCCCCAGTTGAGAACCACTGCTCTACTTGACAATTTCCAAGGACAGTGGTATGTGGAAGAGAGATTGAGCCAAGATGACCTCACAGCACATTGCTTCTTGATATTTTCATAATCTGTTGTGATCTCAATTCTTATTATCTCGAATTAACTCTTTAAGTGGCAATTAGAAATCACTAATCCCCCCCCCCCCAAGATGCCATATTTTCTTTCATAAAATAGGCTTTCCTCCGATTTTCAGCAGGTGCAAACTGAGGGGTATAAGGAAAGTTTTCCATTGAGAAATGAATTTTACAAAACATCTGGGCTTGTGTGCCAATGCTGAAATGAGAGGCTTTTATGGAGATGAGATACCTCATCATTGCCGGTTAAAGGGAATTCCATTTAATTAATGATGTAATTTTTAAAAGATGGATGTGCAGAGCTAGAGCTTTTGTTGTAAACAGGAAGGGGACCCTTAAGGAAGTGCCAGTGTTATTATACTTTGATTTACTTTTTATAATTTATGCGAGATTAATTATTTAAAAAAAACCAATTTTTTAAAAACTCAAATTGTGTGTATTTATTAACCGTGTAATAGTTTTATTGATGCCAGTAATTTTTTCCTTAATTCAGATTTTATTGAACTATGTTCTTGGTAGTTTTGGAGTGGATGATGAAGCAAAAGATGAAGAGGTGTTCGTTCAGTTAGGTAGACTTACTTTCATTTAATTTTTCATTGTGTGTAAATTGTCAAATCTGTACATCATCTACAGATTGTTTGCAGTTAAAGTTGGCATGTTCTCAGCTGCCCACAGTCTTAACTGCTCAATAGAAAGCTATGAAACTTTAGGAATGTCTCAATAAAAAGATGGGAAATAAATTGAAAACAAAAAAATCAATTCACACATTTACCACCAGAAAGTATTTTCTATGCTAATTGAGGAGCTTATTTCCAAGAGGGAACTTTTCCACTTTTGTTCAAAATTCTTTTGTCAACGATTTCTGAATTTTTGGATGAGGTCTGTTGGATTATACAACAGGTTTATTCAAACAGAAATAATTTTGGTAGAAATTACAATGTAAAGTTAGTGGTTTCTACCAAAAGGGAACATATGCTCCTAGTTCCTTTTATTTCTTATTCAAAAAGGGATATAACAATGTACTTCTCCTACTTGCGTTAAGGGTTTTTTTTTACAAAACAGTATATTTTTCAGGAGTGCTTTAAAAGTACAGTACTTCTTGATAATGGATACCCAGGGAACTGAAAATTTTTATCTGCTACCGAAAAGTGTCCATTAATGGATAGTAAAATTCATTTAGTTTCATTGGCATAATTTTAAAAAAAAGTGTCCTGTAGCGGGGAGGTGTCCATTATAGGAAGTTCCACAATAGAATAATCATTTTTCTTGTGTTATTTGTGAGAGAATTGTAAGGGTACCTTCCTTGGCTAGGTGAAGCTTTCTGGAATCAACAGTTGGCATAGAAATTTTCAAATTTTCAGACAACCAGCTCCAATTTCAATCACAAATTAACATTTCCACGATAATTTTCTTTCAAAATGGAACATTTCTGAAATTTAAATGTGAAGAACTTCCTTGGATGTTGATCAAGAAATGTAGCATTTAAATATTCTTATACCACTCCCTTATGCTACCTGTTGGTCTATTTTCCACTTTTGTAAAGCAGTGCATTCCGGAAAAAATGTTTTTTTTACTTTACTGTAAATTTAGTAATTGTGGAAATGTATCTATTTGAAAATGAGAGAGAGAACTCAATTGTGTGTGTGCACACATGTTGATTTTTTGCAAACATGTGGCCAAGCTTTATGACAGCATATCTAAACATCTCCCAGCAGAACTAGTCCCATTTTTCATTTCTTCACTAAAGAGAGTATGACATTCAATTTACAAAAATGTACTTTGCCGGTAAAACTTTTATGAACTTTATGCTTTGGCACCAAAAAGCTATGCAGAGATAATCTGTCTTTTAAGGGGCTTTGAAAAATTTCACCATCCCCTTTCCTAAAGTTTCATAATTTTTCTAATGCATAGTTGAAGCTGTAGTCTGCTCAGAACATACCAACTTTAGGCCTTAGACTTTATAAAGAAACCCTATACTAAAGGCATACAACCTTTTCTGTCTATGGGCCAAGTTTGCCATGTGGCCAGAAACCGGTGTACCTTTCTTGTTGCATGTATTGACACTTTTTCCCCCACATTTCATCTAAGCAAAAGCCCCTAGACATCATTTTATGACCCCAAAATTTTGGTATTAAGAGATTTATGCGAGATTTTAGAGCTCTGTTATTACACTGGGAAATAATTTGATTTTGATGGAAAGCAGAACAGATTTCTGTTGTACTGATAGAAAATAAAAGTATGATTTATGGATTAGACTGGGATCTGAAGTTAAAGCTGCAGCTGGTAAAAATGTAAAGAATCACTGCCCTAGCTAAATAACATAAGTAAAACAATAACGTTCGGCTATTATTTTTGTGGGTTTGATTCCAGATCTAAAAAAGTATTTTCCAGATGCTATGTCTCTGGTAAAAATTGATAACACTTGTACTAACACGTAAAGAAACATTGTAAAAGAAAATATATAAAAAGCAAGGTTTGAATTTTGGCACACATTTCATTAATTTGGGGGGTAAAACCCTTGACCGCGATATATCGTCAGTGCCATTAGACTAGTGTTATGCACCATCTGGAATGAAATTCCATTTATTTTTCAATATGGATGAAAGCTGACTTTTTTTATGTGATTTTGGCTCTTAAAAATGTATTATTTTTTTACAGTTGATAAAAAATATGACATGGATTTCAGTGTAGAAGAAATGGAAAAAAATATCGAAGAACTGAAATATATGGTAGAGAAAGAGAAGGAATATCAGGTTAATGTACATGCATACATTTATAAGACTTATCGCTGAATTGGAAGGGTGAAGCTGATTGGGAAAGAAAATGTGTATTAATTTATCTTTTAACCTGATTCAATTTACATAAAAATGATTATAAATAATTTTTGTTTCCAAAGTTTATATATATATTGTTCATAATTTTTTTTTCCTTGATGCAAAATTTTTAGCCTTCATACTATTATACCGATTCTTGTTTTACAACTAATATAAAATAATTTATTTAATGATAATTAATAGAGCCCAAAAGTTAAGGCACTAAAAATGATCGAAATAGGCAGGCAAAAGGTCACTAAAAATGCCTAAAATAAGCATCTAAAAGAGGCATTTATAATTAATGGAAGAAAAGAAAAATGGACCAAAAGCTAAGGTAAAGGGTCTGAAAACTAGCTAAAAAATTGGTGTTGTGCTTTACTTTGTTTACTGTATAAATATTAGTTTATAATAACATTATTACCCAAGTTGAATTGATTTCATGCAAAAAATAAAATGTTAGTTTTCCTCAAAATTATGTTAATTCGAGGGCCACCATTACCAGACGTAGAACCTGTAAAGAAAACAGAAATTGATCTGTGGGGCTCCTTCGAGTTACGAATAGTTCTTGTATATTTGTTGTATAATTTGGAAAATTCATCTTTGTTTTTGTAGTTGAAACATTTTGTTGAAAAATCGTGTTTTATTGTTGTAAAAAATTTGTCTAATTTTTTTATTTATATTACCACTTATGCAGGATTCTTTCGAACACAGACCCTGTGTATCCATACCTGCCACACACCCTGGAGAGTGGCTCTGTTCAATTTGATCGAACACCAAATATATGTATATAAAATAACACTTGCCATGGTTGTTTGCAGTGCCTTTAGGGTGTAAAAATGCAAAATAGGCATCAGGGCCCTGTCTGCTCCTACCCTGTATTGTGTGAGCCATGACAATAACTGATGACCTCTTGGAACAGTCATTGGTCAATGCTTATAGAATGTAGTCTGATGGGTGAAAAAAAAATTGTGGCTAAATTTCCTGGCGTGTCCAACCTTCAAGAACGTTCTGATATCCATGTCAAATGGGGAGCAGGAGACGTCTGGTATTAAACTGATGTCCAATATGTGAGCAAGACATGCTATGTGAAGCATGTGCAGAAACAAACTATATTTTCTCAAACATGGGGTGCATTCGTCTGAAAAAAAACATTCATGTTTAACGCCATCTAGTCGAAGCAAAATTAATTCATAGCAATAAGTTTCCTATCTCCGAGACTCCTATCTGATGATAATTAATACTAAGAGTTAGACCATTTTAGATAGAGTAATTTTTTTGTTCTCAATATATTCAATTTCCACAAAACATGGCCTCTCAAATTTATGCATGAACTTGAAACAATGACGAAATAGGCATTTATGGCAGGAAAAATTCAAAAAAGGCATTTTTGTCAAAAAAAAAAATTTAAAAACAGGCAAAAAAAGGCATTACAAGATTCATTGAAAGACTGGTTATTTGTGGAGATGAAGATTACAAGGAAGAAAATTCATCACTGCCCCCACAGGGACTTGAACCCTGGTCTCTCGCTTGCCGGATGAGTGCTCTACCTTCTAAGCAGATAGAATATTTCAACCTTGGAGCATATATATATATATGTGTTGAAAGGCACCGTACATGGACTGCGTCAACAATCAACTAATAGCTCGTGAATGACATATACGCCAACCAGATGGCCACATGTATTTAGAAATGTCCTCTCCACAATGCTTAGATGATAGGGCACTCGTCCGGCAAGCGAGAGACCGGGGTTCGAGTCCCCTTGGGGGCAGTGATGAATTTTCTTCCTTGTAATCTTCATCTCCACAAATAACCAGTATTTCAATGAATCTGGTATTGACAAGTGGAGAGGACATTTCTAAATGCAAAAAAATACATTTTTGCCAAAAAAAATTCAAAAATAGGCAAAAAAAGGCATTTGTGGCATCTTGCCTAAACTTCTGGGTTCTAATTATTATAAATTATTTAATGATAATTCATTTATAAATGAATTTCCACTAAGAATATTCTATTAGCAGATATTGCTTCTGCTAGTTTTCTTATTTTTCCGTAAGAGTAAATTGTAAGAGTTCTTAAAAAATTGAACAAAATCCAAAAAAATAAAAGTTTTTTGATAATGTGGGGGAGAGAAATAATAAAATATTTTATTCATTGTTCTTCTGTAATAAAAAATTGTACTGAGAATTCTGTAAAACTAAAAATAATTTACAAAGTCACATTTTATTAAAGAATGGATTTCTGTTAAAGCTCTGGTTTGAAACATATTAATTTACGTTGAACTTATCCTTTTTTGAATATTTTTTTTATCTTCTAGAATTCTTATTTAGTGTTGGTCGACAGATGTAAAGAACTGGATAAGGACATCCAGAGTTATGAAAAGTATCTGAAAGACATGGAAGTTTATTTGAAGCAAAAGACCAGCGTGGTGAAAGAATTGAAGGAACAGAAGTCGACCAAGGGTAATGAGTAAATTTAGTCAAATATGGTATTGGATATTCTACCATTTTACATTTTGGTGCTGACATGATATTCTTCTGGCAGACTAAAATTCAGACTTAAATTCATCCGGCATCACTGCTACTCTCAAAGGGGATGGGTTATTTTAGAAATATCGTCATCAGAAGTAATATAAAGCAATAGTGTCAAAATTACATTAGTCAGATAATGTGATAGTAAATTGGTTGGTAAAATGTAAGCATGATACTAAAAATGGTAGAAGAATAGCTTGCAAATGTTTTACGGGCATGAAATCTGAAAATATGTAAAAAAACAGTGAGTGATTAAATCTTAGGTGCTACAAAAGAGGGGGAGGGGGGAAACTTGATATTGTGAGTGTGTGAGGTATCCAAATATATGTTGAAATTTCGTTCACTCTTGAATTATTTTATTTGTTTGTATGCAAAATACCTTGACTACAAACTCAGAGTTACATTTTTGTAAAAAAAAATTCACACATTTCTCAAATTCAAGTATAGTGACAGGATTATTGTCAAGATTATAACAGTTTTTTAAGTGCAAAAATTCTTTAAATCAAGTAAGAATTGTTTATTCGATCAGAATATCATCTGTAAGGTTTTTGTGCTGATGTCTGAGACTGCAGATGTGCTTACTTCTTAGAGTTCAGTGCTGAGATTTTTGAGAGTCTGAGGAAGCTGAGATAAAAAGTTGTGATTCAGGAATGGAATACCAAGGCTTGTATGACATCCTTGTTTTTTCAGACTGGTCACAGTTTCATGCTTAAAGTTCAACATTAAAATAACAACTAAAAAAATTGTTAAATTTTTTTGCTCATTAATGCCAATGTACTTGGTCTGCATCTCAATTTTGGCCTCTGGGTGAAGATTGTACTCCTGTCTCCAAACACAAAGCTTATTTCTTAGCTTTTTTTTAGCACCCCTTTTGAACAAGTACATATTCTTCTATACTCAGGGTCCCAAATTCCATATGGCATACCAGGAGGAACCAAGCCGTGGAAAGATGATTTCTAAATAGATGAAGTGTATTTCAATATTTTTATACAGTAGAACATGAGCTGGCCTAACTGTGACTGAGGGTTGTCTAGTTATGGATAACATGCTAAAAAAAATTAAAAGCAGCGGTGCAAAATCAATGATCATCTGGTAGTTTGATAGAATTAAAGTTTTTGAATTAATTCACTCATGAATTTTTCTTGCTATTGGATATTAAGCTTCATTTTTTTTATCCGTCCAAAGTAAACCTCCCTCCAAGATTCAGAGAGTTAAAGCTTCTATATACTGCAAGAACTACTACTGGGCTCCACTGTAACATAATGATGTTCATAGATGTATTTAGGCTTTTCTTTTGTCAGTTTTTTAAAACTATTTTATGGAATTATTGGCTTCTTAACCTTTTTTAATAGATGTAAATCATCCAAATTCTTGATCTAAACATTTTATATTGTTCCTTTTTATTCTTTACCTAGAACAAACACTGAGCAAGTTAAGAGAAGCAGTTGCAGAAAAGGATGAGGTGTACAAAGCACAAGGATATGATGCTGAGCATGCCAAGAATTTTTACAAAATTACTAAGACAGATTTGCAAAAAAAATTAGAGAGTGCCAAGAAGACTTTGAAAGAAGAAGAGAAAGTCTGTTGGGATCTGAGAACTGAAATCTTTGGACTTAAAGATAACGTATGCACGTATATTTATATTTTATAAATATACATTTCTGCAACGTATATATATATAGCATGATAAATAACTTTGTTCCAATTTACATCGCAATTCTAAATTTTTTGGTAGCCCATTAATTAGGTTTACACTGTCATGTCAGTCAACAAATAAAAAAAAATTATCCGGGATATTTCATAGAAATTTCTTTTCTATGTGTGGGCATATACGGTATTTTTTTGTAAACCATTTCTCAAAAATTAATCTTTCTTTAGATGGATGGGCTGTGCAGAACATTTGGACCATCATGGGAGGAACTACGCAATACCATAGAGCATATCAGGTCTGCTCTAATTTCCAGTGAAATATCATCGTTAGTGAAGATGGGGAAAAACTTCAAGATCACACTTCCTGATTTCCAGTTGTTTCCCGCTTGCATCGATGAGGTCAGGTGCATTCTCGAAAAAGTCAAGTGTTACATTGATGAGCAAATGAAAAACATTGAATCCACCTCCATTATCAGCATCAGGGATAAAATCAGTGAGGTAATGTTATTTTCATTGTAAAGCTGCTGTATTTAAGTTTTCCTTTTTCATGATGTTCAAAATATCTGCAATTTATTATTAATCAAATACAGTAAAACCTGTCTTTTATGGAACCTGTATTGGGTGGAACCTGCCTTCAACGGAAAAAAATTGTGATCCCGTGATTTCAATGCCAAAATACACATTAAAAAACCTGGATTAAACTGAACCTGTCTAATATGGAAATGGAAAGAAAATTCTACCCTTTAACGGAAAATTTCATATACTGTGAGTGTTTGGCGACCAAAGGATCATACAAAATGTGCTCTGCTAATCTGTACTTGCCAATGAGAGTTTTACATCATCTGCATCATCTGTACTTGATGCTGTGGTTTTGATAAGCCATATCTAGTTAAGTAGTTGCTTTCTGAAATTGTAACAAAATTTTTCAGAAAAGCAGGCATTGAATCTCCAAATGATATGCAAGACTTACAAATTGTATGCAAGCTATGTGCATTCCATGATCGCAAGGCTGACCAGGGCAGGAATTAATTAGAGAAAGGCAAAGGGGGCAACTGCCCTGGCTGCAAGATTCAGGAGGGGGGATGGGAGGGGGGGTGAATTTTAGGTGGGAACAAAAACACTGTTATAAAATCATTGAGTTTTACAGGGCAGGGGTGGCAAGTCATGTTACTCTTTCCTTCATAAAATTTCTAGTTACGGCCCTGAGCCGCTGTTGTGGTCATAGTGACGGACTCGTGCAGCGAGGTTCCGGGTTCGAACCCCACCGTCACCACAGTGGTGGTCGGCTGAAGCAGGTTTTCTGTGGTTCCCAACTTCAAGGCGCGAATGCGAGCCGATCTCCCCTTTAAAAAATCTCGCCACAGAGAGTAACAGACCTACAAACAATATAAATGTAATTCAATCATAACACATCACTCACTTCACTTCTGAAATATAGATGGCAGCACTGAAAAATCAAACAACATTACATACACACTCAGACTGTTAGGTATACACACACAGTTACACTTCCAGCACAGCTCACTAGGTAGTAAATCGCCCATAGATGGTGATAGACCTGAGTTGTGGTCGGTTTGAAAGAAAAAGTTACTTCTCTGATGATGATTACATAAACATAGATGATAATGTACAATCTTAACCTGACATGACAGATATTGACACTCTAACTGAAAATTTTTGAAGAACCTAAATGCAGTTATTTTAGAAGAAAAGCAGACGTGTCAAAACCTTAATACAGTATTTGATAGTTATAGACTAATTATTTATTTATTTTATCTATTTTTAAATTATTTACTTTATCTTTAATTTATTTATTTTTATTTCAATCACACAAGATTGTTATATAATTTTACACATTATATCAATTGAACCTTTATTAAGCGGAAACCTTTGTTCAACGGAAAAAAATTGCAATTCCATTGAGGACAGGTTTTGCTTTACAAAAATTTCACGTTTTTAAATGTTGTTGAATCACTATTTCATCTTGTCTGATTTCTTAGTTGGAAATGGCCATGTCTGATTTAGACATCAAAGAACAAATGATCTCAGCTGAGGTTGTAAAAAAAGAAAGAGAAGTTGCTCTAAAAATTGAGGTATTTTTTTTTCAAGCTAGCAATCATTATTCATGAAATTCTATATTTTTTTCTCTCTCTTTCTTCTTCCCATTTTTGTCATTAAAGTGTTTTGAAATAATGAAGCTATTTTTTGGTGAGGAGATTTATTGATTTTGGTTTCAGGTAAAATTGATAAAATAAATTATTTTTAAGCAAGTAATGCTCAAAATAAATTTTAAAAGTTGTTTTACAGTTGAAGTAGTTGAGATGACATTGTGCGTGTTTTATATTGAGTTAATTTGTAAGATTTCTGTGACTAATGTTGAATAAATTTTTAAAAAAATATATTTTTTTCCGCTGAAAGAATTCAGTTAGTATTTTTCAAGTTCTTTTCAATGTTTCTCCATAAGTTAATATCTGAGGAAATAATTTTTGGTGGTTTGAATACATCATATAGCATTTCTAAACCAGGTTTTCCCAGAAAACCTATGAGTTCTACTAAACAGAGTAGTCAGCAACAGGGGCACAAATAGCTCATATAATCTAGAATTATAGAGATTCTCAAGACTTGATGTTATTTCAAGGGCTCCGCGAGCGCAAAATGTTGAAAAACGGTGCTTTAGAAACAATCATTTTGCATACATACTGTATAAGACTGAGATTAGCTCACCATTTTCAAAATATTTAGGCATTTCCATGGTGAATTGGAGCTTATCATAAATTTGTATGTATGAGAGCAAGGATTTTTATGAGATAAAAGCCGACAAAATATGCTCCATAAAAAATGTATTCTTGTTGTAAAAAAATCTAAGAATATGCTGTAAAAACCTAAAAATATGCCATAAAAAATCAACCTTTATAAATATGCAGATCATATTTCCTTCAGGAAATTACAGGAAATCACCAGTCATTGTCCAAAATGATGCCAAAGGCACACAAATAAAATTGCCAATTATTGTTAATATAGTCGAAAAATTGCCAGTGTGAGAAATGAAGCTAGTGAACAGTGAGCTTAAGGAAAAAACTAATTTTTTTCCTGAAATATGCAAGATAATGCTTGAAAATATGCTTTAAATTCTGAAAATCCTGAAAAAATTCTCTATCACATAAAAATAGCAAAATATGTAAATAATATGCAAAGTCATAGAAATATAAATTTAAGCTTATTAATCAATATTTAATAATTTTTGCAATTTAAATTTATGGTTTCCCTCGTCTAGATATGTATGTAGAAGAGTCACAAAAGATAATTAAAAAATGACACTAATAATCACTTCAAAAATAATTAACTAATAATCACTTCAAAAATAATTAACTAATAATCACTTCAAAAATAATTAACTAATAATCACTTCAAAAATAATTAACTAATAATCACTTCAAAAATAATTAACTAATAATCACTTCAAAAATAATTAACTAATAATCACTTCAAAAATAATTAACTAATAATCACTTCAAAAATAATTAACTAATAATCACTTCAAAAATAATTAACTAATAATCACTTCAAAACTATTTTTATTTCTCAACATAATCTCCACCAATATTTATTCACCTATCCCATTGTTTTATCAGTGCCCCAATACCAGCTGCATAAAATTCTTTGGGTTGCTGTATCAGCCACATTAGAATTTCATCTTGAACCTCTTCATCATCTGCAAAGTGTTTGCCTCCAAGATGTTTTTTTTAGTGAACTAAACAGATGAAAATCGTGTGGGGCTAAGTCAGGGCTGTAAGGTGGATGTTGAAGTTTTCAACAAAATTTTTGAACTTTTTTCCTGTGTTAGGCAAGCTGTATGTTGATCAGTCCGAATCAATTCTTCCACCTGCTGACTGTTGGTTCAGTTTCAATCATAATGGGATGCCCGCTTTAATCATTGTCACAAATTTTTGAGCAGCCTTGAGAAAATTTCTCAACCCAATTGTGCACTGCTTTATTCAATAAACACTTCTCTCCGTATACAGGAAACATTTCTTTGTGAATATTTTAAGCATCATCAAGTCCTTTTGCCCACAAAAATCGTACAGCAGTATGCTGCTCCTCTATTGAGCAACATCGCCATTTTGAAACTGAATTATGCATGCGTGCAAATGCTACGAGTCGATATGAAATGAATATCACAAAGCTGGATAAAATGCTGTCATCTATTAACATTCTTTGAAAAGTATTTGTAACTACTCTAAGATAAATCAATTTGTGAATTACTTATTGATTTGCCCTCATAATTAATAAACATTATATTATAAACATTTTTCAATTTGTGTCATTCTTGAAAAGTATAAATCATCAGAACACACAGAATAAATTTATCAAATGAAAAAAATTTAACTTATTTCTCATTATATGTCATCTATATTTCATTCCTTGTCACCTGATTTGTATAACAAAAAAAAACCATAATAAATTAATTTCACATAGGTTTTTGCCATTTTAGTTGATTAAAGGACTTTCTGTATACTATGCCCATACATTTTTGCATAAAAGGGCTTTTAATTTCATGCTTACGATTTCTCAGTAGATGTGACAGAAGTGGCAAAAAAATATGGGTAGGATTACTTCCCCCGCTCCTCCTTTCCTCATGATAAGGCAATACAACATGTAGTTTTTGTTTTGCAAAGTCTGTCATTTTCAAGTACCGAGAATGTTAGTTGAAAACTGTCAGGAAGCCATTAGGCTTCTGTATTAGATTGTTTGCCATGACCATTGTAATTTTAAGGATTTTTTTTTCATAATTTCTAAGGACAATCAGAGAGATCTGGAAAACCAGAAAAAATGTTGTGATAGCCTGGAGCAAAAGCTTGGCCAAATCTCAGACAGCCGGTCAAAAGTTGTGCAGGATATAGAGAATTTGAAAAAGTGCTTACAGGAAAAGCAGGCGAAGTATGTGTAGTTGACACATATTTTTATGTTTCTGCTTGTTTTCAGAAATATTAATAATGATTTTTTTTTATATTTTAATTGAAATTTACTTTTGATATTTAAGAAAAGAAGCTATTCTGAAAGAAATAGAAGCTGAGCGTGAGGCTGCTGAAACGGAAAAGAAAAGACGAATCAAAATTATAACAGACACTTACCAACGATTAGAAGTAAGTTACTGATCAAGTTTGTACTGCTGTCATTGAATCAGGATATGTATGTGTGTGTTACGATAAATGTGATAAAATTTGAGATTATGTCATTGGATTTTTATCACACATTTACCATAACATATATATATTTTTTCAGGCTGAAAACAGTTCAGTCTTAGCGCATGGGTCCACCTGGGCACGGCCAAGGGGCCTCAAGAGAAAAGAGCCTCAAAAAAATGAAAAGTAGTTGAATTTTTTGAGAATTGCCAGGTAGGGCCCCAGAAAAATCACTTGGCCTGGGGGGCCCATGATACTCTCAAGACGATCCTGGCTGAAGAGCTTCTGTGTTGTTTGAATTCTTGATGTTTCTTAAACTTCAGTGGTTGGATAATCAATCATCAGGGGATGTATTGGGTTTTGACATTCATTATAAAATGCAGAGAAAAATGCATTCAATATGGCAGCCTTGGGAAGGGGTGCAAAGGGAGAAATTGCCCCCTTCTAGAAGAGGGGGGGGGTGGCATTTACTTTTGTAATTTTGATTATAATTGATTATACAATTAGTCTTTGGAGTCTGGAGACGTGTTTTCATGTGCATGTTTTTTAGGATACTTGTCAACAAAAAACGTGGCAGTCATTCGAACTAATGCCCTTCTCTTAATTTTGCATTCCTTGCTCTGTATTTTCAGCTTCAGGTGTACCGGCCAGTTGAGTACATTCCCGGATTATATGTTTTGATATCCCAGGTTTGTAGGCGACAAAATGAAAAAGGAAACAAATTTTCTATCATAATTCATTTATTCATATAAATCAGCATTGATTTAAAGTTTAACATAATTTAAAAAAAAATCTTAATAAACTTTACAGTTTTATGTCAGTCTTAGAGATCAATCAAACAGAGTTCATGAATAATTTTAAAGTATCTCACCAATCCCAGAACCATCAGAATCATACATCTCCACTACACAAGCCCTTCAAATGCACTAGACAGTTTTTTCAAAAGTCTAGATTTCGGTCAATGAAATCAGCAAATCCTTCAAACATTGTGATGAGGTGCGGTTGTTGCAAAGCATAAGAGCTGTAACATTATTGGATCATGACCACCGCATTGTCATTGGATCGTGATTGTCACATCTTCATTTGTCCACGATTGCGGATCAAAACTGGACCAAGATCGCCGGATCAACACTGGACCACGATCACAGGATTAACACTGAACTATGATTGCATCTCTGCAACAAGCTGAAACATTTATTTAGCAACTTTAATCAACTTTATTTCGCAATTAAAAGCATGCGGATGTGCCTCAGCACAAACTTTTAAGTATTAAGAGTATTTGAGTAATTTCCCGGATAAATACAATGCTGGAATGGAAGTAAATGCAAGAAGTGAATGCGAGGGCGGCTTCAGTCACTGGCTGCATATATACAACAATAATTAAAGATGTCATCAGTCATTTACATATTTTCACAGTATTAAAACATTTGAACAACATTATTTCAGGGTGGCAACAATATGATCAGTCCAATTGCGATATGCGATCACCGCTGCTAATTACTAACAAGATACAAAGCAAAGGGTAAACAATCTTTGTGTATTTAACTTTAATATTTATGAATAGACCCATTCGTAGAGTTCGTAGAGTAGAATATGGAATCCAAACCCATGGTCTATGGATATGTTACATGGGCACATACTTAAGGTTACCCAATTCGAAAGCTGAGAAAGGAGGACACCTGCGTGTGCACCTTTTTAACATGGCTTTTTCTAATTTTCACAACAGATGGCACCACTAAGAGTCGGAATTGAGTTTTTATAAATCCTGTTTTCTTTGTTTCTGAATGGAAAAGGTGACACCCCCTTCCCGTAGTACACGGCATTGTTGGTGAATGGATGTTGATGAGCAAACAATGGTATTCTAAAAATGGATGTGACGGTTTTGTCCTGGAGCAAGTTGGGCTGTTGTTAGAATAGCATCTGCCTGCTTGGAGAGAACTTGGCTTCTGGTATCCTGGGAATTTGGACGGTGATAGGTCAAATTGTGTAAAAATGTGTGTGTGGGGAGGCACAGACACTCATGCCAATGAATATGTTTTAGAGTAAATTATTTTTATTCTGAAACACATTTATTGACATGAGTGTTTGTACCCCCCCCCCCCCCTTCGCTGGAAAAATAATAATAGTTCCAAAAACCTGAAAGGGTGGACAAAAAGGCAAATTTTCTAAAATGTAGAAGGGCACTTGAAATGACATCAAAAAGGAGGATGTCTGGTAACTATATATATACTGAAATGAAGATTTCCTGGGTTGGGAAAATTATTGAAAATTTTCTCATAGCTACAGGCCATGGTTGAGTACTGTCCAAGCATATGACTAATTCTGATTTCATGAACTTTTCCCCATGATTATAGAGATTTCTTTTTACCATTACATATATCTTTATTCATGTAAACTGCAGCTGCAGGGGAAACTTTCATTTGTGTCTTTTAGTGTATATTTTTCAAAAATGCAAATTTTTTTTCTTTCTTCTCCTACAGTCTGAAAAACAACATGCTGAACAAGAACTAATTAAAGTGTTGAAACAGCTCGAAAAGGACTGAGTACAAAAGTATCAATCTTTGTAATTTATATGTCATGAAGTTGTGCTCTTTGAATATTGTTTTTTTACTCAGACAACTTCATTTTCCATGTATTATTTTGATAATGTAAATTGGTAATTTTTTGTTGTGCATTAACTGTATATCTAGAAAATGTCAAAAAAATTAAAATTGCAGATATTCTTGTGCAAAATGAATTTGTTATTTTGCTAAACCAGCATATAGCACGGTGATTACTAATATTTCAACTACATTCAGTTCTGAAAAAAAATAGACATTTAGTATCGAAACATTCAAAATATGGGGTAGATGAGAGATCCTGGACACATTTTAAAAATTAATAACAATACAACCAATTGCTGGAGGGTGAGTTTTTGCTCAGTTAAGATACATATAATCAATAGGCTTTCTGGATATTATGCCAAGGTGAACAGGAACAAAGTGTCATTTCTCCAAACCAGAAATGAACCCAGGACCTCTTGCATACCGCGCAAGCTCTCTGTGGTATAATGGTCAGTGCGTTTGCCCGGTATGTAAGAGGTCCTGGGTTCCATTCCTGGTGAAGATAAATGAAACGTTTTTTTCCTGTTCACTTCGGCATAATATCCAGAATGCCTATTGATTTCAATACAACCAATTGACATAAAAAGGTGAAGCTTCAACTAAAACACTTATGATGACAGAGTTTTTAGTTTTGTTTTTGGTAAGGTAAAAAAAAAAGCTCAAGTTTCACTTATGGGTGGCGCTGTTAAACAAAAAACTTGACATAGCGCATAGATATCAACACAAACAGAGCATAATTAATGTTTATGATGATTATTTCTGTCACATAAAATTATCACTTTTCAATATTTCTTGGCTGATAATAATTTGCCAGGCAGAGTTGCTAGATCCTCAAAAAATTTCCAGCCAACATCATCTTCAAAAGTAGCCCAAATATTTGAACTTGTGCTGCCATCTAGAAAACAATTTGACGGCAATCTAACCCACAAAGCACTGAATAATAGGTTTTCTTATAGTCATGCCCCCTTTTGCCCGACCCACATGCTAGAGCAGGGACCCCTAGACTAGGATCTTTAGTCGTCTTCCAAGCCAGACTTTTTACTGGCCCTTCTATAGTGTATTTATAGTGTGAAAAGAGCATAAAATTTCCATAATTGTCCCAGGCCTCAGAGCTGGAGTTCTGTCTGCACCAATCCTTTGGATGTAGGACAGGGGTACCCCTTCTAAATACGGGAGCAATAACTTTTTTACTGATCGTGGGAGCTATATACTCAATATGATTTTCTTTGTCACATCAACCCAAGAAACCTCCCAAGCAAGTGTATAGAGAAAGTATGTTAATAACCCTTTCCGACTCAGTGTGCCCAGTTTGGGCACACCTAAAACTTCCCTTTTCAAATGCTGAAAATAAACAAAAAAAAAAAAAAAAACTATGAAAATTAGTTTAGGGATTACTTTGAACCTTCTTTATCAACACCACATAAACTGATCCATACTTTTTGCCTGCGTTTATTTTGTGAAAAACCTTATTTTTCAAAAAAATGGATTCAAATTTCAAAGAAATTTTTTTTGGATATAAAAAGGATTTCTGGGGGGGAAAAAAATCTGTAATTTTTGTTGGCTGTACACTAAGCTCTTTATTTGTTATAAGTTTAAACGTTTTACATTGAAAGCTTGCCCAAAATTTCAGCCCAGGAAGTGGCTCCTGGCCCTCTCTCTCTCTCTCCTAGGGCTGTCTTAGCATCTTGAGGCTCCCAGGAAAAGCAATTTTTCCAAGATCCCATTCTTGGCTAATAAGTTTGTCTCTTTCAATTTGCATGCTTACTCGAAAACTTTGAGCAAATTTCATTTTTATGATCCCCTCACCACGGTGGGCCCGAATGTTAAAGATGCACGCTGCTTTCTGTGTTGTGAAGGTCCTACTAGATCCTAAAAAAAGTCACATGTTTTTTCACCATGCTTGTTTTGCTCAAATACTTTCCATCTGTTTCTTTCATGATCGGCACATCCTGCAGCAGGGCCCCTATTCTGGGACCTGTGGAACCCAGGCCCAATTTTTCATGGGCCCTATGTAAAGTGAATTTATAATGTGACGAAAACAAAACAAATTTACTAATAACCCACCGGGCTGGATCTCTGTCATTGTATTTAACTCTGCCTGATATTGTCTCTGCGCTGTTGGATCTTCCATGACAGCTGAAACTTTTTCAAGTTCTTCATTGTATGGTACCTTTAAAAAAGAGAAGTTTGCTTCTTCATCATGAAAAGGTTGTTACCAAAGAAAGGAGGGATCTGGAAGCCACACCCCTCCGAAATGTTAAAATTACTGTTACATACAGGGTATCCCATAAATTGGTAAATAGTGGTTCGCTAAAAGTTATTTGTACGAAGGGAGATATATATATATATATATATATATAGAGAGAGAGAAAAAAAAATAGTTCACATTTTGTCAATAGATGGCACTGTATGAAAGCAAATCACTGGAAGTAAGTAAATGAGAGTCCTATAAAATGCAGGGTGTACATCTAACAGCTCATTTGTATATTTTCCCGTCTGGTGCTTACAAAAGGTTTTCATTACAATATTGATATTAGTGGATAAAGCATATTATTGATAAAGTTTCAGTAGTCCCCAACCAGGGGTATGCTCACACCTAGGGGTGCAGGAGAGCATTTTTGGGGGTGCAAGATGGGGAAAAAAATTACAACATGCTTACTGATTATTCAAAAAAATTATAATGATGATAAAAATTAAATTTTTCAATTCCTAAAAAATATGAATCATACCAATATATTGATGCCTCATCTTCTGATCTCTGTTCATAGCAATGTGTCATATTCATTTTGCATTGTAAACGATTTTTTTTTTCGATTAGCGATCAAACTTGATTTCAATTTCAGGTGGCAAAAAATACCATTATTTACCTAAACTATTTCGTGGTTTGTTTACATTGGAATCTTGTGTTATTAGCATGTTTTGCTTAGATTTGATATTGTCATGAACACACACGACTTAGGAAAAATGTCAACAAATTCAGTCAAAAGTGTCAAAGAAACATTAATTTATATTTGTTGCGACTGGAATCAATTCAAAGAATTTTTTTTGCAAATCTCAAAAAAAAGTGTTTTTTAGTTTCATTTTTGAAATGTTTAAAAAAAAAATGAAGCCAAAATTGAATATTAGTTAGTCATAGCCAAAAAGATATTAAACAATAAGTAAAAGAATTCATAGCAATTAATTATTGGATAATTAATGTAATCAATTATAGAAAAAAAACCCTGAATTTTCTAACATAAAAAACGTACCTATTATCCAAGGGCTCCAGGGTGAAAACCATCGGTAAATGTCCAACCAAAGTAAGTTCCTCCAGGGGTGCAGGTAGAAAAAAAGGTTGGGAACCACTGCTTTAAAGTATGACAATGCAATAAATCATTACAAAGCATACTGTCCCAGATATGGCCGCGTTCTAACGAGAACTGCACTACTGTGAGTAAGTGCAGTTTTAAAGTTTAATTTTTGGTGGGATTCTGCAAGGGTTTTTTCTCTAACTCCCTCTCTATAATCTAAACATTGAATACATAGATTTATTAATGCATAATAAATCTATTTATTCATATAATAGTGTCATAATAAATCTATTTATTCATATAATAGTGTATCCCTTTAGATACAGTAAGATAATGCAATAAACATTTTCTAATTTAAGGGCCCTATATTTTCTTTTGCGCCTGTGGCCTCGACCGACTTTAATTCGCCACTGGGGTTGACTCAACCCAGTCGATGTCAGATGACCCTGTCCATTTCTGATTTGGTCAGCTCATTTCTGTGCCTGATACGTGCAAATGGAAAAGTTAAGCTTCTAGAATATGCAGACTGTTCAGCTTGATGCTGAGTCTTACACTGAAGAATGCGTGCTCTGAAAACGTAGGCTTGCCTTTTCTTTTAATGCATAATATATTTTTGCTGAATCTTTCAGTTCATATGAAATGGTTCAAACAATGAATGATTCAGGCACTTCCGAAAAAAGTTACCGTAACCTTTGCTATGGAGCACCAGGCTAAGCCCTTATCTCCTCCGTCATTGGTTGGATTTTTAGCAAATAGAAATGTTGCAATAGTGCCTATGTTTAATTTATAATAGACACTAGATTTGAAAATTTTAAAGAAAAGACTAGAAGTTTTCTAAAAAATTATATAACATTAATTTCAAAATCATTGAATTCTGACGTGTGTGTGATGATCGGCACGAAAATTTAGCTCACAACGCATCTGTTTCACGATAGTGCGGGCATCCAAATCAACGAAAATCTTTGTTAGCCGAATCGGCATTCGTTTTTTTTAGTTTCAGTAAAACCACAAAAAAATCTTCATTTGCCGAAAAATTCGTAAGCCGAGGTATCACTGTATTTATATACTACAGATTGTTTCAAAAAGAATCATCCGATTTAAAAAAATCGTAACTATTCAGCTTTTAATCCCTTTTGATCGAATAACGTATAGGTAGAAAGAGGAAAATCTCGAGTTTTTCACGCAGTTGTTGACAGGTAGCGCTAACGCTCTTCCTTCGGCCGCTATTTCAGTGTTTGTCAAGATTGGCTTTTCCTACAGTTATAAACCGATTCGGATGACTTCATTTTCCATCAGGACGGGGCACAACCACACTGGAGCTTGGACATTCGAGAATTTTTGAACAATCGCATTCCTAAACGATGGATCGGCTGTACGATTCAGTTAAACATCACTGGCCTCCAAGATCGCCGGACCTCACAGTATGCGATTTCTTCTTGTGGCGGTTTATAAAAGACTACGTTTATGTGCCTCCCCTTCCAGTTACATTAGCTGAACTGAAGATACGCATAACAGCAGCCGTGGAAGCAGTGGATGCAAACATACTCGCAAAAGTTTGGGACGAATTTGACTACCGTATAGACATATGCCGTGCGGCCCAAGGTGGACATATTTAGCACCTTTAATTTGGTTTGTAAAAAACTTTATGATTAGCCGTGTAGTATAAAATTAATCTTAAGTGCTTATGTGTTCAATATTTTTCGTAATATACACATTTCAAATCAGTGATTCTTTTTGAAACACCCTGTATATTTCCAACAACTTTTATATACAGAGTGAAAACTTGAGTCCTAAAATAAATCCTAAACCGATCATGGTTTACGTGTTTAGTAAATATTTTGAAAGAACACGCTCTCTGTCAATTAGAAAAAATATTCAAATAACGTACTTATTTTAGATTTTCCAATTTTTTTATACACCACCGTAGGCCAGGCAACGCGGCATGTCAGGGGCGGCATTTTTTATGTCAGATTTATTATGACGGTGTTTCCTTTCTTGCAGATTTATACACATCGAAATCGCCATGAGGGGAAAGGGCGAGTGGGTAAATAAGTTGCAAGTGAATACAATACTTTCGAAATGCTGATCAAACTTTTTTTTCTATTCAATCTTCAATTCATTTCAATACCCCCCCCCCCTTTTCCTGCACTTCCAAAAAATGCCGGTGTCTTTCGGGGAGGCCCGAAATGGCAATTTTAGGTAATTAGGACTTGGGTGCAGGGCCATAACTAGGATTTCCTCCCCCCCCCCCCACAAGTTTAAAATTCAATAATTTTGTAACGGTGTTCTTTTTTTTCCCAGTAGCTAATACTGCCGCCCCTAAATTTTTCCACCTGGGGCAGTTGCCCCCCCCCCCTAAGTCCGACCTTTCCTGGGTGCACCTGGTTGTTCAGGCTTAGGTCTATACAGAAGCTGGTTTCTGAAAAATTAGGACTGGCAAAATTTCTAGGGCCGGCCTTGCGCCCCTGCCATCTAACTTCCAGTTATTAAATTGTTTCCGTGTCTGTCCTGGGTTCTCCCGCAAAAATTCCATGTTTTTTAAATGCGATATTCGCTGAGATATTTTAATTTAAAAATCACCGAGAGAAAATGAGGGAAAGAACCGCATAAACTAACGGACAAGCTCATTATGCTGTTCTTTCCTTCATTTTAAGCGATTTGTGAATTAAAATAGCTCTGCGATTTAAAATTGCATATTTGCACTGCGGTTGCACCTAAAAATGTGGAATTTTTTTTTTGTGTTGCTCTTGAGAGACAGAACAACAACTTTCTAACTGGAAGTTAGAGGACGGGGAGGGACCGTATAAAAAAATATTTTTTATCTCGGTACACATACACGGCTATTAGTAAAATAAATGACGCATCTAAGATGGGCACGTTATTTGAATGCTTTTTCTATTTGAAAGTATATTTCTATACCCAACGGTTTTCGAGTTATTTGAGTCGAAACAGACAAGTTTTCACCTTGTATATTTCCAACTTATATCCATTTAAATGATCGTATACCTATGTAATAAAAGAGGAGAGACTGCATGAAAACAAGCTATAATCAAGATGCTGCCCACCTTTTAGAACAGCTGCTATTGTCATGTCTAACTATCATTCATATCGATTTCTGTTGAAATGCGTCAGAAAATGTACACGTAATAATAATAATTATATGCGGTAATATAAATATTTTTTTCAACACGATTCGTTCGCAAGCAACCACGAAGTACAATTGTTGTTTGTGATACGTGGGTGGCTATGGTATAATTTTCCGGCACATTCAATATCGTTTTTTTAAACTAAGCTTCTATAAGCTGTTAAAAAAACCACCTATCAAATGACAAGAAGCCATGAATAAATGCGTGAAATTATCAATCGCCGTGAAGCAACATTTGTGACAGTTGCTCGAACTATTTCAATAGTGTGATAGCATTTGTATCGGAAATACTTAAATTCTCTAAAAAACACTTTCAGATCACATTATATTGATAGCGACGCCAAAAGCAACATCTTGTCTTTGACGAAAACAACTCGAGTGATCGTTGAACAACGATGAACTCGACGCACCATTTGTCCCGCCGTTCGGACAGAATCATTTGTCCTATCGAATCCTGCTGCAAACGTGGAAGCACAAGAACTGGGCGCTTATCTTTGAAGTTGGCTCTCTTTGCCGTCTCGTTGTTGGATTTTGGAAGCGGCTGTACCAAAAATGATAGATTCTGTCGGACGATACGGATTGTCTGCAGCTTTCTGGCGTACCATTCCTTCTTATGCACACTTTTGCTGAGATACGACTTTTCTACTGATACTCAATTTCTGATCACAGCGGTTTTTGAAACGGTATCTCAGATGATCTTCTGGTGCAGTTTGATCACTAAAAGTTCCCATATGAGACTCCTGCTGAAGAAAATTCAACACCAGAGGGGAACGTTCCATACAGCAGAGACCAATGTCTCGATCTTGGTCCTTGGAATTCTTTTGATTTCGGTACCGTTCGTCGAAATGACGGCAGAACTCGCCGTGCATTTTGAATACGGGGACTATTTCGAATATTTAGACATGCTTCGAGTCACTTTCCATTACTACAAACTTTCCTTCACCACAGTGTTTCTGACGGTCTCTTCCGTGTTTTTTTGCTCATTGGAAGCGTTGCTTTTTGGCATCGCCTTCTGTGTCTATTATATGTACGTATGCCAAGAAACTCGGAAACTGTTGACGAGTTTTCGGGTGGAAGTCGTTGGTCGAGAGCCGGACACGAACGTCGTCTCGGCAAAATATCGAGCAATCGTCGAGTTAATCGATGAGGTCGACGACGAGTTGAACTTCCCCGCATTTGTCTACGTAGAGATGGTGTTCGGGATTGTGTTGTTTGGCTTCACAATGTTCACGACGGCTGGAGATGTTCCCTTAAAAGCAGCGTTGCATGTCCCGGCGATTTTTTACTTGGTTGTTCGGTCTTCGTGTTACTTACTGGCGTCCTGGTTCGCCTCCCAATTCCACGAAGAAGGCAAACGTTTGAAGTCGGACGTCACCCGCCGTTTCTTCAAACGGGACCTGAAGGCTATGAGCATGGGCGAGCTTTTTTTGATCGAAGCCATCGACAAGCATGACATTTCTTACAGCTGCTGGAAAATTTTCCGTTTCACTCGAAGCTTCATTCTAGTCTCTATAGGTACGATGCTAACATATTCGCTGCTAATTTTGCAAATATATCTTCCAGTGTCAGAAGTGAAACAGCTGAATACCGTATAGAGCCGAGCCATGGAGAAATGTACAGAGATCAGCTTTCTCAATAACAACTCGGGGTTCTCAAAGTGGGCGTTCAGACTCCTTGATTGGTCAAAGACCAATCTTTGCCAGGGTGGCGATATTAAGGCTGGGAAGCGATTAAGAGCGATAAATTCGCGTGCAATTGTCTGTATTTGGAAAACTGGATCCCATCGCACAGCAAGTAGAAGAACGTCGTCCGCTAGAAACACCTTGAGCGAGTGACTTCCGGTGACAGCGGCAGACGAGTGACACATCCAGATAAATTGTGATTTTACTTGTCTTGCTTTATCTGCGCAGGTGCAGTATGGTTGTTTACTTTTTTCGCGCCACTCTCTCCGTTTTTTCTTTCTCCTTGGTCTCTTTTCTCTCCCACTTTTATCGCATGAATATGTAAGCTGAAATTCTATAATTGCCATTCATGGGTTGTAGTGTAAGTAGATTAGATTAGACTTTATTGATTGTGTTAAGGCCTCCGGCCTATTACAATAGGCGAGCACAACAAAAATATAATTGTATCCATGAATACATACAGATCATAAAGAATACTAATTGCATAAATATCAAGTACGGATTAATGGGATAATTAAGTACAATTCGAAATTCTCTTATCTATATATATAAAATTGATTTTCTGTCTGTCTGTGTGTATGTTCTCTATGCAAATCTACAATTTTAGATCGATCTTCGCCAAATTTTGCATATATACCAAATGGGACCCGACTTGAACGATAGGCCACTTTAAAATTTCGTTAGAGCAGGGCAAATGCCCCAAATGGGCAAAAAAACTGTCGGGCAACAATGGTTTTTTGGGCCTCAACAATCACTTTCGGAATGTTTACTTTGGTTACCGTGGTTCCCTAGCAATGCGTTTCAGACGTGTATATGCCTTTACAATGGTTTATCGCTTCTTTAACGCTGCCAGTGTATATTTATAACAGTTTATGTCTTTATAATGGTTTGCCACTTTTTTCAAAAGTCGTCAGAATCATCATCAGCAGAAATGTAGGAATTTAGTAGGGGTTTCCTACCATCAATAATTTTAAAAATTGTATTGAATTCTCGATTTTTTTGAAATATTGAGTTCGCTTAGAGATACGAAGCCCAGGAGATTAAATATGAAGTAATTAGCCGGACCTACTTTTGAGTTTGATATCCATGCAGTGACATTGATTTCAACTTTTTATTTATATCTCCTCAGGCATGAAAATTAATGTCTCCGCATTGTCTTTTGATATTGAACTGCATAAATTCTGGGTTAGGATATTTTAAAATTAATTTGGGTCCGTAAAGTACATCGAAGAAATTCCACAGCTTTAATTAAGCATTTTTTGAAGCAGAAACAGGCAGAGATGGATAACTTGAAGTTCGCGGGGGGAATCGAAATACCTAGCGACCCTTTAAAAAAGGAAAAAAATATTCATTTCTACGTTTCTTTGAATCTAGATTTCTTTATTTCATGAAGTCGCGCAGGAAGTCGCCATATTGGTTAACTTAGACACGGTTTGCATGTCCCTCAAAGAAAGAGGGAGATATCACGTGATCCAAAAAGCCTGAAATGCGTTTACGGCAAAAAGACGTTTACTTTGGGCAACAAAAAATTACATGGACAAGATCGTTGGCCTCGTGTCTGTTACAAACATTGCACTCCGATTTATTTCTGAAAAAACAAGATACGTTGTATGCTATTTCCCACACATACAATGTATCTTCGTACTATAAATGTAAGAGCGAAATAGAACACGTAAGGTGAGGGTAAAAAGAGCACTCTCTTATTTACCTTATCTATTATACTTTTTCGTTTTACATATATTTTTCCCCCTTCTTTCTCTTTCTAACGTGCGGTTAGATTGGCACAATGTTACCAGATTTATCGCCGATTCGTCAAATAGAGATAATCCAAATTTCTAGCCAAAAGCTCGTACGTGATACGTTTCATGTGTATCTGTTTGATGTTTGGAGTGGTTTGTTAAACTATTCAGGGAGCCACGGGATAAAAATTTTGAGAACCGCTGCTAGAGAAATGAAAGGTAACGGATCTTATGAAAAATTCATTCGCTGAGAAAAGATTCTGTGTGTTGTTATTTTCCAATATGTTTACGTCAAAGAATGCGAAAAAAAAAAAAATCAGAAAAAGCTGACTGGGCATACAATGACCTTCGACAAAATATGCATCATATGACGATGAACGGGTTTATTCTAAACGACGTAATAATCCGAGAGAAATGTTAATTGCTTCACAATTAGTGTTACCTGGAATCACGTATATACGTGAAATCTGTTAAACCTTTGCCCCAATATTATCCTCGTGTCAGCGGCTTCTCTGTGGTTCAGTTTTTAATTTGGCATCAGTTCGTAGAGAAACCACGCATAACTATATGAAACTTGAACGCTAGACAATGATGTATAAAAATGATAAAACTCATAAATACGAATAATAATAAACTGATATAAAACTGAATTCATGGTATTCATTCATGATGTAACTATAGTTAATATAATTACTGTAGTAATTAAAATGCTAGTTGGTCCTCTACGAAATAGAACTCGTAAACAGTGGCTTCGGTGCCGGAGTTGCTGTTGGTGCTCGAGCACTTACAGTATTGAGTAGCATGGGCTTAAGCACCACCAGAATTAACTTAGAAACCAAAATTTCCTGCGTAAAATCCTATTCGAACACCCATAGGTAGGTCTAAAAAACTTCCGACGTCTTTGATCGCAAAAACGAGGACCAGTCCCCACTACATCGAAATAATACTCGGAAGAATATTCCAACGAAATTGTTAGTTTCTAGCTTTGGATTCGGGAGATAGACGGCAGTCCCTGAACATAAAACGCATTACATAGTATACGTAAATTACACAGTCCCAAAATTGGGTTAAGGATCAGCCGTGTGTAGGACCACCCATACCAGACGTGGTACTGTGAAAACGGGGTGCGGTAGCCCAGGTCGATAAGATACTCACCTAAAGTACCAAAGGATGTGTAGAGGTGTCGCGAGTTCGATACCCGGTTCGTCCTTGTCAGAAAACTTTCCTGACACAGGGGTACAACAGAAACGGCGACATGACCGCAGGAAAAATTGATACCGCAGGGAGTCCCCCATCGAGGGGTTAACGCGACAACCTCTCGATGAGTATAAAAAACAAGCCTGCCGTTCGGAATCGGCAATAAATTGTAGATCCCGGTCTAATCATCCCTCGTGTGTGTGCAGAAAATGACCGTGGTGCGACAAAAGATGATCAAACTGTGAAAACGATTGCGGAGGCATTTCGACGGGATGAATAATAATAATTCGACGGATGAAATATTTTCATTAATCTAAATAACATAAGGAGTTCCTGAGAAACCACAGTATTTTGTAGCGTGATGCTATGAGCGCACGCGGAATTCAGAAATCAAAATATTCTACATGAGGCTCAAGCCGAGCATAGGCAGAAATAGGCGTGAAAGTCTGGGGGGAGGATTGCTCCCCCCCCCCACACCTATCTCCGCCCATGAAGCCCAAAGCCCACAAGAAACATTCCGACACGTTCCTGGTCCCCCACGAATATCTCCGTCTGTTAAGAGAGTGCCCAGCAATTAGATCAAGGGTGTTCAACCAATAAAGCCTCCTAGACTGCTTGCTATAAGTCTACGTCTAGGAGGCTTCGGCACAACATCCAAATGCAGCCCACTAATTGGTTCTATCCATCCCGTAAAGTGTTTCCTAAAAAAGTATCAATATACATAACATGACAAGTCCCCACCCCGGGGTCCACATAGCTCGAAGTCATGTCCCCCACATCCTAGAGCTGGAATCTTTGGTGGGCCCCCAAGCCTGGCTTTTCACAGGGCTCTTCTATAGTGAATTTATAACATGAAAAAAAATTATGGTTATTGTCTCTGACCGTAGGGTTCCTATCTTGTCAGGCCCACCCTTGTGGGAAAGGGGGGGGGGGGGGACATGTTCAAAGTTCCTAGCCTTGCGATTTTTATCAATATAGAAAATTGCAATACCCTCTCCAAAATCATCGCACCAAATCTTTTTTTACCACGAGCCCCCTCCATACACGCCACCACAGCGGGATAGTAAAGTGTCTAAGAGTATACCTTATAACCAGGAGGCTTTGGTTGTGCACCCCCTAGATTAGACCGAAAGTGAGAGGGGAGAAAAACCCCTTCCCAATACTGTTCGAAATACCTCATCAGAAAACATTTAGAAAAGAAGTGTTACCACATGAAGAACATGGGCCCCTAAATATTGCAGCAAGGTTCTTGGCTAGAATTTTTGGCGGGTCCCTGATGAGGTTTTACATACCACTTTTTTTTCTGCCCCAATACAGTGGATTAATAATGGGAAAAATAAGAAAGTGACAAGAATCGTCCCGAGCCCTTGAGCTGGAGCTCTGTCAGGCCTACCGTTGAGGTATGAACTCGCGGTCACGTGGACTGGGCCGCAGCTAGATATTTTGTCAGCTGGGCAACCACGCATTTTGGCTTCCCCCCATGCAATGTGGAATGAGCAGTTAAAGAGTGAATACGGCACTCCCTCTAGTCCAGCACTCGGGACACTAGCAGTGCCGTCTTAAGAGCATCATGGGCCCTCCGGGCTAAGTGAATTTTCTGAGGCCCTACCTGACAAATTCTCGAAAAATTCATCCACTTCTCATTTTTCTGAGGCCCCAGGGCCGAATCCGCCCGGCTGGGCCCATGCGTTAAGACGACACTGAACACCAGACCCCCTGCTTTCCCCTAGTTGCGGCCCTGCATGTGGAGCTCCACATCATCCTGCAGCAGACCCTTAAGCTAAGATCTTTGATGGGCCTCCTGCCAGTTGTTTCATGGGTCCCAAAATAGTGAAAACTGAAAAATGAAATAATGAAAACATACTGAATTAGGGTTACTAGATTCAAAACCTGAGCAAGGAGGATATTGATGACGTCACTTTTCTCAGTTTCCGCAACAGATGGCACCATTATATTGGCAAAACAAAAAACAACCACCACAACAGTTTTTCCCAACTGAAACAGAACCAAGGTAGACGTCACTCTCCGCTACCATACCAAGTAGAACAATACAAAGGTTTTTTTAATATTTTTTTTGTTTTTGTGGTCTAGGGCATTAGATTCCCCACAAAGGCAGTTGACTTTTCTCTTTCAAAAAAAAAAAAAAAAAAAAATATGCATCTTCACAACAGCCAGATAGAAAAGGAAAGAAAAACTCGCATGGTAGCTGAGAGTGACGTCATCCTTTCACGAATATAGCCATCACTTGAATCTCCTTTTAAATCAGTTAGAATGGTAAATTAATTCAGAAACTAACTACTAGGTTCATTCTCAGGAAAAAAAGGAGTGTTTTTATCAAATGCCTGTCTCCTGGCTATTTTTTTAGTTGGAAATATGAATTGAAAATTACTTTCTCTTTTCCACATGCTTCAGTTCAGAAATCTATACATTTCATCCTAAAGGAGGTCCGATAAGCCTACGCTAAATAAAAATATATGAATATTCAGAATGTTGATGGAAGAGAAATAATTGTTCATTAAATATAGAAATCTTTCTAAAATAATTAAAAAAAATTCGGTATTTATGAAATAATTAATTTCTCTTAGAAAAGGTGAAATAGCATTCAATAACCTTAGGCTCTGATTGATTCGGGCCTCGTTGTCCCACCCGTTAAAGAGCGACACCGCAATCTATTTTACACTTTCGTACAATTAAAATTTAATTTGAACTTAACGCTTATATTAACATTATCTCATCAAAGTAGAACAAGTGCTGTCGTCTATATATTAATTTAATAACTACAAACTAGCACTAGTATTTCAAAAATTTACTAGATGGCAGCAAAGTGTCTATAACTTGATCAGGCTTGTATAGTACTGATTTTGGTGGATAGATGGAAGCAAAAGTTCCGTACGTGGGAATTATTGAGGCATTTGCTAAGAGATTTTGTATTTTTCATCTGCAGATGGCAGCAGAGGTTCTATGTGTAGAAATTGATGAAGCATCTGCTCCAAAATTTCATACTTTCCATCAGCAGATGGCAGCAAAAGTCTCAGTGCTCGGATTAATATGGTTACTACATCACTGAAAAAAAAAAACTTAATTTTTTTGTGTAAGTACAAGGATGCTGTTTCTTTCTCCTCCTAATCAATAAAACTAGATATTATTGTTTGGAAGTTTGTTTACATGTGCTCCATCCAATAAAAAAATTAGTATGTTTACTATCCCACCACTTTCTACTTGAGCTATTATGTTAATAATTAATTAATTAATTCTTGATATTTTTTTATTCGGTTTCTTCTTTTGTATTTTTCAAACGTTAATTAGTGGTAGGTTTGATGATTTAACTTTTTACTCTGCATCTGTAGATTAAATTGAGACATGCCCCTCCCCATGGCTCCCAGATCTTGTAGCGGGCCCCTCGGTCAGACTTTTAACCGGCCCCTTCTGTAGTTAATTTATAGCGTGAAAAAGCAAAAAAAAATGATAACCGTCCCGGGCCTAGAGCCCTGTCAGCTTCCCCCCCCCCATGTGAGGACATGCCCCTCCCCACATGGTCTCTGGGTCCCATCAGAAGCAGATTTGTGATTTCGTCACCGTGGGGCCTTATACAAATTTTGTCATTCTAGTTTCTTTTTCCACTCATTCCTCAAATTCCCCCCACAGGTCACTCACATGCTTGCACACTCTTTAGGTCACTCACATGCTCTCACTCAGATTTCAGCGATGCATTACAAACAAGAAACTAAATTTGAACTATATCACTGATATGTTTTATTGTAGGTTCTTTCGAAATGGACATTTTTGGTAAATTTGACCGGTTGTAGCCAGAAGGGTGTTTGCAGAATTGAAGACGTAAAATTTTGGCGCTGATTTGATTTTGTACTTTGCCAGCATTTCAGCGCTTGTAGCTCACCACATTAAATCCATATATTTCAATTAAATCGACTTTTTTCTCGACTTATCGCGAGAAAAAAGTCGCCAAAGTCGTGGCAGACCATACTGCATCTGTTCCAAATTTCTGTCACCTTATACGATTATTTGTTTTTTACAAATATGTACTTAGTTCCAACTTCACAAATTTGGCTTTTTTCAGACTCAACACATTTTTTGGATTAGTCCCAGTGATTAACTCTCTCTAGCCGCTGTGGTGGTTGAGTGGTCATAGTGAAGGACTCGCATTGCGGGGACCCGGGTTCGAGCCCCACCGTCACCACAGTGGTGGTCGGCTGAAGTTGGTTTTCTGTGGTTCCCAACTTCGAGGCGTAAATGCGAGCCGATCTCCCTGTTACAAAGTCTCGCCACAGAGAGCAACAGTCCTGCAAACAGTACAAATATTCAGTCATTACACATCACTCACTTCACTTCTGAGATATAGATGGCAGCACTGAAAAATCATACACAACACTTGATACACACTCAGACTGTTAGGTACACTTACACTTCCGGCGCAACTCACTAGGTAGTAAATTGCCTATGGCGATAGACCTGAGTTCTGCTCGGTTGGGAAAAAAAAGTGGTTAACTCCTTGTTGCTCTATATATCCACTGGAATTATATTTAGGGGCACAGTAAAAGTCATGAAATTTGAATCAGTCAAAAAAAGTTGCAGCGGAGGTTCCAGAATGCAGGGTATTCTTAATGGGCCGAGTGCAGAATGATAAGGAGCCTCACCAGACAGGCAAAACAGAATAATGTCTATTACATGAAATAGGATTTTCAATAGGGGTTTTAGGCCCTAAGAGAGACATTTCCCAAAGTCTCATGGCACTGTTAATACTATGTCTCCCTCATGTGAAAGTATGACAGGGCTCTGGGGGGTTTAGGTATCGGTTTTATATTTTTCCAATATTTAAAACTATAAATTTCCTTGAAAATCAATATAAGAAGTCAGCTAAAAGTCTTTATCAGTCTGGTGTCTTGTCAAAGTTCAAGGTCCCGTCTAAGGATGTGGGAACAGCAGATTTACTACCATATGCATGTCTATTAACAAATCAATGTATTTTTCAACAGAATTTCAATACATATGGAAAAGTGGCTGTGTAAAGAGATATCAATGTCTAGGAAAGGAAAATTCACCACTGCCCTCATGGCAGTGGTGAATTGGTGAAAGTGGTCCAACAGCACTTTCATCTGAAAGTGCTGTTAGCTACTTTCAGATGAAAGCAGCTAACAGCACTTGTCCCACATACGAGAGACTGGGTTTCGAGTCCCAGTGAGATCAGAGATGAATTTTCCTTTCCTAAACATTGATATCTCTTCACACAGCCAGTTTTCCGCATGTAAGGTACTAACAAAAGAGAAGATGTCTTTCTCTGCAATAGAATTTCAAGTTCTGGCTTTTTTAAGCAGTAATCGTAAAATATATTTAATCAGTGCAATAAAATCCAGGTCTATGGTTCCTTATATATTGTAGCCTGGTGCGATCCCACCCAACTAAATCTGGTCCTGCATATATCACCCCCTTTGGTTTGATAGAACATGTCACTTTCACCCTATATATAATCTGAATTCAAATGTTCATTTGTAACGGGAGTGTATTAATTTATTGCAGATATTGTGATGGACAGCATTGGGAAAGACTGCAACGAACTGAAACAGCAATATGAAGCCTGTTTTAATTCCTGGTTTTCAGAAGAGTTCTTGAAAAATAGCAGTAGCAAAGGCGAGCATTGTGAGCCGCTTTTCAAGGAATACCAGAAGTGTGTCAAGGTAACAAAACAAATATCATTTGAGAAATGTTTCAGAGAGTTACGAATTAAATTTTTTTCCCTTACTATACAGACCGACACAGGTTTGCTCTTATATTTTTCTAAACACTTCTATTACTTTGAGTACATGGCTCATTTTTTTACCTTCCAGGTTGCTATACAGAAAAACAAAATTCCTCTTTGGGAATTAGAGAAAGAAGTTTTAGGCACTGACAAAGAGAAAAAAGCACCACCATCGGCATCTGAAAATACCTCTGGACACTCGTAATATTTTTTTAAAGAAATGACGATCCATTTTTTTGTACATAATTAGAGCATCATCATCATAACTTGTAAGTTTTTTTTATAAAGTAAACAGTCATGTAACTTCAAATACCAATCATGTTTATCTTTTCTTGTTTCCGGGACATATTAGAGCAGGATTTTTACTGTTTAGTGTTAATTCCAAATTCACTGGGGTCTAGTCCCCCCCCCCCAAAAAAAAATGTGAGAAAATGACCAGGGGGAAAAATGACCAAATCTAAATTGTTTTATCACTTTGATTTCCTCCCTCCAAACGAAATTTCTGGCTACAGGCCTGGCATGATCTATTACGACTGTACAGGGACAGCTTAAGCAAGGGGTCAATTTCTAGCTGAGTGCTGTAAGCGGCGGCAGCCTAGGCTTTCTCATTAGAAATTTTTTTTTAATTTTGAACAATAAAAAAATCCACAGGACACCAGTGCTATCACTGTTTTGAGGTTGGCAATGAAGATGCTGAGAGAACAGACAGGGCCTGGGGCAACCAGTATAAACTATCACAGGTATTTATTTTTCAAGTGCCCTCATGTAAAGGGCCTGGAACACCATAACCCCTGTCACTCCCCTAGTTTCTGCCTAGGGAACCTAATTGAATAGGGAAATTTTGGTGTTAACAAAGTTCTACTTTATGTGTGAGATTTGAGACCGAAACCCACCAAAAAGAGGGGAAGGAAAATATAATGGCTCATCAACGAGTGCTGTAATGGTAAAAAGTTATCTGGAAATTGAGAGCAGTAAAATAACTTAGGACCAAAAAATAGGTGTTTATTTAAAAGCAGGACATATGGTCAAGCACAATTTGTTGGGTTAAAAATTATGTTTGTTTCCCAAAAAAGGCTAAAGTTTTTTTAACCTAACAGGGTCATCTTTAGGGATAGCACGAGTGCAAGCCGTCCCTACGGCTGCGCTATCTGATACTGTTCACAAAAGCCTCCAAAACATACCCATTCAGCATGATCCAATCCCTATCTGGGCCGTTAAAGGGTTAATTCTTGCTATATGGATCAGTAACCTGAAATACAGAGATGCCCAGGCACTTGCAACGGATAGTATATTTGGAGTATCAGAGTAATTGAAGACATAAATCTATATTTTGAGAACAGTGCTCCCACTAAAAAAATTAGAAAAAGTAGGACAAGGGAATTGGGAATTCCCCCCCCCTCCTCCAGACAACATAATCATAGCCTTATGGGGGAAAAATCAAAATTATTTTTAAAAAATTAAAAATTTCCATAGCACTATTTGAGTATCCAAAACAAAATGACAGGAATAACTTGATAAGAAAAATAATTTTTGGCCAAAATGGTATACTAGCACAACCACAGATAATTTTTTTCTGTTTCGCCTCACAATATATATTACTCTTTTTTTTTTGAAAAATCTTCCAAAGTCCAGTCTGTCAACTCTTTTACGATGCACAGAAAATTATGAAGACGTACGTTTTTTAAGAATGACGCTACTTTGAGACCCCTTCCAAAAGCACAGTGCAAAATTCGTAAATTACGAGATCAAATGTCAATAAGTCAATGTGAACCGGATTGTTTTTTTCTGTGCTGTCCATCTGTTTTAAAGGGATTTGTTCACATTTTATTGTTCGCTATCTCTCTGAGATGGAAAGCAGGGTGTGTCCGATCCTTCAATATTCAATGTCAGCAAGATTGTTTTTGGCAAATGAAGCACTTTCATTTCTAGCTCTTCGCAGAACTCTGTAAACATTCTTTATGCCTGCGCATGTCCTAAAAATACAGGCGACCATTGAATGGTATTGGGTGGCATTATAATCACAAAACCTAGAACAGGCCTATGTATCCAACTGCTTCTTCTGTTATGCAAACTGTTGTTTTCAACCCATACACAAAATGTGCACCATAATTTTGAATGATAAACTAGTTACTGAACAATGAATGGTCCAAAACCATGGAGTTGTAAATCCTAAATGATTTTTTCTATCCAGATAGAATTTTTTAATGACCACTCAAAACACTGACACCAAATGAGTTTCTTGAATCCTGAAATTAAGCAAAGGAAAAACTAATAAATCACATGGCTCACATATAACTGCCCAAGGTCACAAATAACCTGATAAATGATAGAACTTCTGCTTGGCAAAATAAATAACTGCAATCTACTACACTTGCATTGTTTGACAATATTTCAATGATCCCCTTTTCATTTAAAAAAAGTTACACAAATTCTGTTAAGATTTGATAGGAAAAGTAGGACAAGTGGAAGCCCTGTAGGAAGTACAAAAGCTAGACTACATAGGCCAAAAGTCACCCGATTACCCCTTTGCTAAAAATGGCTCAGTATGGTGTCTACCAACCTGTTTGACACTACATTAGAAGAGACAGGAGTACTTGAATATCGAACATGTTTGTATTGCCAAAGCTGAATTGTTAGAAAACAGTGAGTGCATTTGAAAGTGCTGTCAAAGATCTACATTGCCAAGGGGAAATATCATAGACTTACACAACAAAATCATTGTAGGTTGAAGAAGTTAACAGGACCAGAGAACTCGGAAGTGGGCTGCAGATAACAACAGACATCTTTGACAATGCTTGCTGAGAACTTCTTTCACAGTTCAGATGAAGAAATGAGGTGATGGGAGTGTTTTCTATTGCATCTGGAGATGTTCACTCACCTACCAACAATTTTTGAATTCACCTATTCAATCATTTTTAATGCATGCAAAATAGAATAATCCAAAATGGTAGAATCTATTTTTAAATTAAAAAAAAAAAATTATCAAAGTACAGGGTCAGCGAGAAATAAGTGTCCCACTTTAGAGAGGCATGGAGTGTATTCTACTGCTCCAAACGAGACAAAATTTGTACAGCAGATTATTCAAACGATGTGCTTGTCATTTATTGAAAAAAATAGCATAAATATGAATGGCTGGAGCACACATAAATGTTTAATATAAAGCACTAAAACTGCTCAGTGCATTTCCATTCATTTTGTACAGTGTGCTCTAATCTCAAAACCATATTTTCAACAGCTGAATGTAGTGTCTACCAGAATATCCAGAACATGGCACTGAATGCTATCCTAGAGATCTGGCACAAAAGAAGGTCTTCTATGGTAGACAGTCTCCGTCAGGAAACCCCATAACCAGAAGTCACAAGCAGTGCCGTCTTAACATATGGGGCCCCTCAAGACCAGGGACCCATGATGCTCTTAAGACAGCCCTGGATACGAGTAGTGATATCCAGTGAGCGAGGAGGCCATGCAGTGGTTAAAATGTCCGCTGATCACCCAGGCACCTGTGAAATGCTTTTCTAGCAGGCCCAGCAATGTGAGGTGCACCATCTTGCATAAAAATTATATCTTGAAGGCATCCACACAGTTGAAGTTGTGGGGATTACAATTCCTCAGCATTTCATGGTACTGTTGTTCTGTGACAGAACAGGTTTCGATTCTATTTGCTGTTATTTCTTTAAAAAAATATATGCAAATAATAAAAGTGATCATAAAACCACATTATGCTTTTACTTTTTTTCAGGATACAAGGGTTGCTTCTGGATAACATGAGGGTTTTCAGATGTCCAAATTCTAGAATTCTGGGTGTTAACCTTAACCATTGAGACAAAAATGGGCTTCGTCAGTCCACAGAATGTCCCATGGATGTAAAAATCTGCTGCATGATGGTTCGTACAGTGAAATACAGCATGGGAAACAGCTTATATACTCATACTACCATGTGGCAATTGAATACTGGAACCATAACTTTGATGCAAGCAGAATTTTTTTTTCTTCCTCTACCCAGAAGAATGTGAAATTTGAAAGAAATGGACAACTTGGCAATCATTTTTCATAGGGCACAAAGAGACACTGGACACCTTCATATGGCAGAATTATTTTATAGTTACAATAGAGTTTTGTTGGTTCTGGTTGAACAATTGTTGGACAAATTCGGTCTCATTTGGAGCAGTAGAACACGCTCTAGACCTCTCTAAAGTGGGAAAACTTATTTCTTGCTGACCCTGTACTTACAGCCATGCCAACTATGCAGCACACATTTAGCACAAAGGAGCACAAGAAGAAAAAAAAAATCAAATCCCAGTTTAATAATAAAAACACTTTTATTTACTTCCCTTTTTTTCTATTCCCAGAAAATTTATTTTCTGATGAATGAAAGTGTACAAAATATTGTTCACAAATGATGAAAAAAAAAAAAAAAGCTCCACTACTCAATTCACAGGATTGATTTTAGAAAAAGTAATATACAAGAACACATGATTTTCTAAATAATGCAGAATATGTGACGACTCTCGTAGTTGATATAATTAATTTCTTCCGATCATGGAACAAATTGAAAATGCAAAACAAATTTCCCACAAAAAGGACCAAAACGCATCACATAAAGCTTAACGTCACACTAAAACATTTATGAACAAATTTTTGCACATCCTTCTCGCTATAACACGAAAGAGAAAAATGTTCAGAGATTTAATAGTTACAAAAACAATTCTCAATTCTTTTCTCCGCTAGCTGCTTTCTTGGCCAGCTCTTTCTCTTCTAGTTTCTTGGCTTTCTTGCGGCCCAAAACGAGTTTCTCTCTTTCTAATTCAGTCATATCTGAATTTATTTTCGTAAACACTCCGGTTCCAAATGTTGTAGCACCATCTCTTAAGGTGAATCTTTGGCCAGCTTCAATTACCATGGGCTTGATGAATTTGAACTTCAATCTGAAGAAGAGAGTGGAAAAAATTTTAAACCGATACATATAAATTAACTTGAAAAAAATTAATTGTAAAAAAAAATATTTGATAGAAAGGAAGATAATAAATGAAAATTAATGTATTGGGTATTCTAAAGTATTGGCACTAGACAGAGGAAGTGAACCACTGTGTGTTATTCCTTTTTCACATATTGAAGACATGAAATATAAATGACATCTTGTGAATACAATGATACCTCAGATAAAGGAGATTGTTCAAAAATCACATTTGTAAGCCGAAATCTTTGTTAGCCAAAATGAGAGAATGAAACCACAGATTTCTATGGAAAATCATAGAACTGATTCCAGGTATTGCCCAAAATCCAATGATACATCACACACAAAAAGCACTGTAAATAGGGGGAAAAACTGACAGATGGCTAAAACTGATTGAAGACACAATACGATATATGAGAGTTCACAAGATGAGAACTGTGGAAAATCGTTTCATTTCACAACATGTACGAAAAGTCGGGTGATTGGTGTCTTCCTATATGTTGTGGTCGGCTTCATTCTTTGTTTCGTACATAAAGATGGAAAAGACAAGCTCCTAGAACATCCAGTTGAGAGCAATAGTTGAGACCAAGAGTGCTCAACTATTAAAAAGTACGGGTCACTTCATTCATTTGAACATGTACCACTGGCCAATTAATTAAATGATCTAAATGGACCGTGGCAGCTTGGGTGACCTGGAACAGTACAGTGAGTTATTTAAATGGTCTATGAACATGCCAGTTTGCTCAAGTACTCTAGAACTGTGCCATGGATCATTTAAGTTATCTATGAAAGTGCAGAAGTTTGCTTAAATACTCTGGAACTGTACCACAGTGATATGTTAATATGCTGCGAGTGATTTGCAACTGTGTTGGAGGTCACTCAAGTGATCTGGGAATACACTGCAGGTTACTTAATGATCTATGGATATGCTGTGGGGCTAAAGTGATCTGGAACTGCGCCACGGTGATATGGGTCACTTTAGTAATCTGGGAATGCACTAGTGTAGAGATGATGCGACTCATCTCAACACTGAATGAAACGCTAAAACACTATATCGCTAAATTGTGACAGTAATTCAGTCTTCCTTTTTCAATATTCCTCTCCTGAACTAGTTTACCCGAAATCACCAATACAACTATGTTTAATAAACATTACTTATTAACAAAATGTTTGGTTTGATATACGACCTATCTCTGAAGTTTTTGTAACCAAAGATTGGGTCACAACCCCCCAGGTTAAGAAACCCTGTTCTAAGGAATCACTGTATGACAGGTGGTTGGGGGACACATATCTGTGAAGCAAAATACAGATGTAACGAAATGAAAGTCTTGAGTGAAATATGGTGAGAGAAGTGTGGCTACTTTTAGAATCTAACAGAACTGCCCATAGAATCAATGGTACCTCAACACACAGGCCCATCCAAGCATGGTAAGGAGGCCTAGTGTTTATAGGAGTTCAGATCAGAGGTGGTTCCAGAGACACTACCTTTAGGGAAAAGGGGTAATTTTTTTTTCAGACAGTAGTTTGTATTCCCAGGAGGGGGGGGGGGGAGCGCTATGTTTTATTAGTTTATATTTCAGTATGGGGGTTTTTTTTTGGGGGGGGGGGGTAATTATCCCGATTTCCCATTCCCAAAATCGCCACCGGAACAAATCATGAATGGAATGATGAGACCTTGTATTATAATTTTTGAGAATAAGCAAATATGTAAGCTGTTACTTCTAGCCATGTATCATACTCCACAACATCATTCTACACGGGAGCCCATAATATTGAGATGCATAGAACCCCCACAAGAGAAAAGCTCACTTAAATCTTCAATCCAGTTATTTATAAAACTTTTGTTAAATTTAAATTTACTCAAAAAATCAGATAAGTAGGAAGAGCCCCTCTCCTGAATAAAACAAGGGGCTATGGTCACAAAAACGTTAAGAAACACTGTTAAATCTGGTCATTTAAACGTACACATAAACTATCTGATTTCATAATTTTACAATTTAAAATCATGACGACTAAATGAAATAGAAAAATTTGGCTAAATGGAACAAATTCCATTAAAAGAAATTTACAGGATTGGATACGAGCCCAATAAAGCTGATGCTGGCTTCTAGCCCAGAAATTAACTTCATCAATCAACCTCATTTGCTTACCTATAAGGTATTAAGGGAGATGTCTCGCTCTGGTGGATATTTTATATTAAACAAATTATTATAATTTTATTTTTCATTTCATGCATACAATACGACACATGTATTGCTTTTAATGTACTAGCACATTCATTCTAAAAATGAATTCTCACAATTTTTTGTCTTGGGAAATATATATTGTTATAAGTTGTATATGTTTGTAATTTTCTTTTCAATTCAATAATAACGTGTTCCGGATTCTGCCACAAAGCTGGGCTAGAAGACATTTCAGCAGCGGGATTAGTCTGACGGGAGAGTTTCGGCATTCGTTCCTTCAGGATGGGATACAAATACAATTCAAAAATATATGTAGCATCAATACTAAATAACACATCTATTGTTCACATGAATTATTTCAGTTGAAATGCGATTCACTGACGAATGTTAAGCATATCCATTTTAATCCGATTCAGAATACTTTACTTGAGTGAATCATCACTTCCCCCAAATAACCAAACGTGTATAAAATACAACTCATAAGCATGTGTAGAATCATAACGTATTAAGAAACTAAAACAATGGTGAAATATTTTTTCCCAACTTACACTGAATCTTCACCAGGCATCATCAGTTCCTTTCCGGGTATTTCAACTTCTGCAACACAGTCCCATGTTTTGGAAAATACATTTGCTCTGTAAAGATTGGTAAGAGGAATCTTTCTACCACCCTCAGACTTTGTCATCAGGTATGCCTGAAATTCATGGATTTCATTAAGCATATTCTTTAAAGCAAAATTTGTTGTTTTTTCCCTTCAAATAACAATTTATAATGAGCATATCAGCGATAGACTTAGGCAGTTTTAACTAATTCAAAATATAGTAAACTCTGGACTATGCGGCCTAATGTGGTGGGCCGGATAACAGAAGAGTCAGAGTTCTATAAATGCTTACTTCCTACCTCCATCCATTTCCTTCCAAAACAACATCCTTTTTATACCAAAACCCACTCCTATTCATACTTTCTGGTCTCTAAATACAGGTGTACATACTTAATAAAAGTTATTATGTACTGAACTATACATTTTAAAATTTATTTTAATATGTATAATAGATTTTAATGGTCGGGAGATTTTAATGTTTGATTTTGCATCTCCACATCCCAAAACCAGTTTTTGTGCAGCTTGGAATCACAGACAATCATTATGTACCAATTTTTAACTAGGCCAGATAGTGTGGGGACCAGATAGCCGAGAGTGTACTGTATTCTCAATAACAGCTAATGTAATAACTTCAGTGAATTTTATTTTTTGACTTGATCCATCTGACACCAAATAGAACTTACCTGCGCTTCAACATTATCATGAGCTTTAGCTGAACCAGGAGCGCACATCATCATTCCGCGTCGAACTTCATTCCTTTTGATGCCTCGAAGTAAAGCACCAAGTTGATCCCCGGCATGAGCCTCTTCTAAGGTCTGCTTGAACATTTCAACACCTACAAATCATGAATTTGAATATTTTAATAACAGTCTAGAATAAAAAGTCACTTGTCACATCAAGCAAATTATAATGGTAAATATGCAGAAAACTGTAATGTGGAAAATATAATGAAAGTGATGAAAATACAACAACGGATTGAAAGTCTTTATGAATAAATTTTTATTATAAGAAATCAAGAGTGAATCACAATAGGCGAGTGAACAAAAGTTATCACATGCTATTAGAAAGTAGTGAAATTATATAAACTGATTTGCCATTTCATTTTTACCTTTTACATAATCGGATAAGTGGCATATTTACCAGTGGGCTGAGCACACCATAGCCTGGAGCAAATTTAAGAAAATGGATGGCCAAGAAAATAAAATAGAACAGGAGAAGGACGGTAAAACCACAGCTTCACCTCTAAATTAGATATTACATAAAAGTTTATTGGTGGCAAAGATGCTATCAACTTTTTAACATTGATTTAGTTTTTGGTAGTACAGTGATACTTAAGCTTAGGAATGCCTCAGCTTACAAATTTTTCAGCTAACAAAGATTTTTTTCAATGTTTTCCTGCCTGGGCTAACAAACATTTCAGTTGATATGGATGCATGTGCTAACATAAAACAGCAGTATCGTGAAGCTGAATTTTCATGCTAATCAATATGAATCAGATGAGTACCTGTTATTCGAGCCAGATTAATTTATTTATACCTTGGAATCACTTCTCAGACATGCCTGTCTTTCAGAATGATTTTGAGCCATTTCATATGAAATGAATGATTAAGCTAGGAGAAAATGTAAAAGAAAGAGAAAGAAGCCTCAGACACAAATGGTTTCACTGCATATGATGAGACTCAATACCAAAATGAAGTCTTTTTTTTTTTCAAACCGAGCACAACTCAGGTCTATATACCCAGTGAGTTGTACTGGAAGTGTGTGTGTGTGTACATAAGTCTGAATGTATGTATCTAATGTTATGTTTGATTTTTCATTTTCAGTGTTGCCATCTATATTTCAGAGGTGAAGTTTAATGATTTAATTACATTTGTAGGTCTGTTGCTCTATGTGGAAAGACTTTTAAAAGGGGGAGATCAGGACTCGCGATGCAAGTCTGTCACTATGACCACTTGACCACCACACTGGCAAAATGAGCAGTCTGGACATTCTCAGAACCTATATTTTACATGTGCGTGTGAGAGCAAGACCACAACTGGGGGGGGGGGGAGCAGGCAGGTTTGGTGCTGCCCCGGTTAACCAAGCATCTAGTTGCGGCTCTGTGTGAGAGAAATGAGCTTGTAAAATAAAATTGTTTTTCGGTTATGACCGTGATTTTGAAGTGAATTATCTTTGTTAGTCAAGGAATCACTGTATCAGCATATAAGGTGCACTTAATTTCTTCAGACCAATTTTGAAGGGGAGGGAGAAATGTGTCATACACACAGCAAATAAGCAGAATATTTATTAACTTATGAATAAGAAACAAAGTAATCACTATAAAATTGCTTACTGACTCAACATAGCTACAGCAATGAATGAAATCTACCTGTAACAACAGTTTTGATGTACCGCTGATACCCTATTACTTCACAGTCTGCACCTTTCTTTACAGTTCCTCTCTCTAGTCGACCAGTGACAACTGTACCACGACCTGAAACAAATGAAGAGCTATTGAAATTTTTCAACAGAAAAGTAGATAAAAATTGAATAAATTTAAAAGCATTAATATCCAGCACCAACTTGAATGTCGTAAACCCTAATCTTTTATTGTTTTTTGTCGCACAACAATCATTTTCTGCAAACAAGGGCTAATTAGATCGGAATCTACAATTTATTATATTACTGATTCCGAATGGCAGCATTCAACATTTCACTCTTTTTTTACTCACTGAGAGGTTGATACGCTAACCCTTCAGTGTGAGAATCTTTAGGTAGCAATCTTTTCTATGGTCATGTTGTCACAGTTTCTGTTATGTCTCTGCATCAGGAACGTTTCTGACAAGGACGAATCGGGTATCAAACTAGCAGCACCCCTGAATATACTTTGGTACTTTGGGCGAGTATCATATCCACTCAGGCTATTGAGTCCAATTGACACCCAAATGTTTTTGTTTAATGTTTGAAAAGCAAAGCTTAGGCTTTAATTTTTTTAGAATGATATTGGATGTATTTAATATATGTATATTTTAATACCGTAAGAAACAGGAATAATTATAACTAATTAACAATTAATCACCCTTCATGTTCATGATAATAAACAAAATCATGACACTAATTTTCATAAAAAATTGTCGAAATGACCAGTTTTTTATGAAAAGTAGTGTCAAATGATGATTGTTTATTATCATGAACATGAAGGGTGATTAATTGCTAATTAGTTATAATTACTCCTGTTTCTTATATATATATATATATATATATTAAATACATACAACATCATTCTAAAAAAATTAAAGCCTAAGCTTTGCTTTTCACATAGAAGAATATAGCTGCAAGATATTTTCTTACATACCGTAGCATAATGAATAACTTGGAAGAAAGTTCAAATTACACAGGTCTGCGATGAAAAATCATAAAAATATTGTTTTATATAGCTTTTAGATGCTAATTACTGGAAAAATAATTAAAAAATTTCATCACGTCTAGTTTTTGACATAAAGTGAAAATAATATTTCAGCGGTAATACATAAGCAGCATAGAAATCACATTGAAACTGTGCGCTATAAATAAATGTAAGTCACTGCCAAAGATGTTTCATTGATTATTCGGTGACTTTGGGGTGGGGCTATTATTATAATGCAGAGTTAAGATGTAAATGTGAAGTATGTATATTTATGAGGTGATAAAATAAAAATTCTAAAGTATTTGGAGAGGTTTGAACTATTTTCCCTAAAATATGCAATAGTTTTGTGAGAAAACCTTACATGCTGAAAAAAAAATGAATTGCATTTTTTGGAATTGGCACCCCAAATAACATAAAAATCAATTATCAAAACAAAAACCTTCAAAAAGTATTTTTTTATAGACTTATAGGATAGTAAGGAAAGTCCCTATGCCACATTTTACTGGCAAAATGTTGATCCTAGAGATATACTTCTAATCAGAAAAATAACGTGTAGAACCCTTAGATATGTCATTTATATTGCAAGAGGTTGTATAGTTATTAAAATGCAAAAACTAACTTTTTATATGGACACTGTCTTCAAAAACCCAATTAGAAAGTTCTTGCCGTCTCTTTTGAGGCCAACAAAAAAATTCCATGTTTTAAGTGCAATATTCACTGAGACATTCAAATTGGAAAATTCGAGAAAAGTTGGGAAAGATGAAACACTAATGGTAAAATGCATTTTTCCCTCATATATGTTCTTTCATAATTTTTCTTCATTTTGTGAATTTGAATATCTCAGCAGATATTGCTCCTAGAAACAAGAATTTTTTTAGTTTCAAAAGAGACAGGTTAACAACTTTGTAATTGGATTTCTGAGGACAGGGTGTCCATATAAAAAATTTCGGATTTTTTAAATTTTTAAAAACTTTTCCTAGTATTTTAAAAATTACACAACCCCTTGAAATATAAATAACATAAAAGTATAAGGTGTAAACACTATTTGGATACTTTTTCTAATTAGAAGTATACCTCTAGGATCAATGGTTTGTCAGTAAAATGTGGCTTAGGAACTCTCCTTACTACCCCGTACATATATTTAATTTCAGATAACTCACCTTGTATGGTATGCACATGCTCAATGGGTAAAAGGAAAGGCTTATCCAAGGCTCGCACAGGCGTTGGTACATGTTCATCGATCATTTCCAAAAGTTTTAAGATAGAACTTGCACCAGTTCCTTCTGGGTCTTTGCCCTTTTTTTATAGATAAAAAGAAAAGTTGCAAAAAAAAGAATAATTGAAAACATTTTCCTGATTATACAGAAAAGCAGCAGGAGCTATCTACTGTGTGATAGTTAATGTCATTCTTATATGCATTTTGAAAAGATGATCCCACTGGAACCTGAAACAAAGACTATATATATTTGAATAATTATACTAGAGTTTTTGATCCTTCCTGAATGTTCCCACACATGTTGATTTTGACTTGACCAACGCCATGTGTTTCACTCATTTGACATTACTGATAATTTCTCTGATGTGTGTGTGCTTGATCTTCATCACATGTGCAATGCGAATTAAATTATAATACAGTCGAATCCCGTTATAACAAACTCCAAGAGACTGGAGAAATTACTTCATTATAACGAAATTTTGTTATAAAGGAATTCCAGGTTTTTGTATTGCTTCTATGTGAACTTATCTGGTGGATTAGAAAAGTGTTCGTTAAAAAAAGATTTTTGCTATAACGGTATTCATTAAAACAGGATTCGACTGTATGTATGAAAGGTCTCTGGCACATTTTGTGATGGAATAAATTAAGTATTTGAAGTCTGTTCATTACTTGTATAACAGTGCAACTTTTTATTGGAAATAAGTTTAGTTCCCATGGACATAAGGGCCCTGCCCTACTCATTCCTGTAAAGTGCACTTCAGAAATCATTTAGATAACTGAAATTAAAAAATATAGCAGATTCCATTTAATAAGTCTTATTTCCCATGTAGGAGCATTTCCCATTTAAGAGATTTTCGAGCTCAATGTCTCCATATTGTATGGGTCCCAATACTGACATATCGAGCAGTGTGATAGAAGAACATTTCATTTACCTCCAAAGCATTCAAAGCTGACCCATAAACCACAGGGATATCATCACCATTGAAGCCAATCTCTGTCATCAGTTCTCTGAGCTCCATTTCAACTAGTTCCATCATTTCCTTGTCGGCAGCATCAACTTTATTGATAAACACTACAATGTGTTCAATTCCAATCTGTAATCATTCAAAATATGTGCATTGTAATTAGTGGATAGATATCAAGAGCCTGTAGCAAGAAACAGACAAAATATCGAGACCAATACAAAAGACTACACAAAAATTAAAACTATGCTCATTACATCAAGTAGATTCTGAACTGCCACATCATGCATTTTTATCAGATAAAATCCCTTACAATACCGCAGGCATAAAAATGCAGTGAAACCTGTCCAAAATGGACAACACATGAGACGAAAACCTATCTTAAGCAGAATAAAAATATGTGCATTAATTTGCACCTTTATAAAACAGATATTTGTCTAAAATGGAATATTATTTCAGTATCTTGACATTCCATTTCTTACAGGTATCACTATAACTTATGACAAACATGCGCACGTTTAAAATGTATAAAACTCAAAAATTACCTGTTTAGCCAAAACAAGATGCTCCCTTGTCTGTGGCATGGCACCGTCAGTAGCAGCAACTACTAGCACAGCTCCATCCATTTGAGAAGTTCCTGTTATCATGTTCTAGAAATTTGAAATATTTGCATTATAAAATAATAATGCATTATATATTATTGCATATCATTATAACACAAATACAATGCCACAACAGGCAAAATGCCCAACGAGGTGACTGAGAAAAAGATGCCCATAACAAATATGGATGTCATATATTTCAAAAATACAGCACAACCCAATTAAAAACACAATCACAAAAACTGTAAACAATATATACACATGATAAAATATTATACAATGCCCATAAAGAATATTATGGTTGTCTTATTCTAAGTATGGATAGCTTCTTGATTTACCCCAACATGTTTATCATATTATGTTCAAATAATACACAAGTCAGGTATTGAATACATATCAATAAAATCATTTGACTGTTTTTTCAAATGTCAGTTTTATGGAATAAAAAAAAAATTGTGTGACATTTCGCGAACAATGCCTCCCTTCTCCTGAAAAGGGAGGGACATTATAAGTGGAAACTTTACCTTGACTTACGCCATTAGTCTTAGAATGAATTACTAATGTAATTTAGGGGTGTCTCTGCATTTTGGCAAAAAAATAATGAAATAATTTCATTTAAAAAAATCCAATGTTTTTCTGAGAATTTCTTTGAAAACTGCATTGCAATTACAGTTTTTCAATGATTGAATTTTTAGCTTTTATGTTATTTTTGGAGCATCCTAGACAACTATCAACAACAGCAGTGTTGTATTGTTAATCCTTCAAATGTTATAAATCCTCTTAATTTTTCAAATGAAATGCATTTCAGGTTTCTAAGAAAAAGGGTAGATACAATTACAGAAATGTGCCATAATAAAGGAGGAAAAGAGGTGTCTAGTTAGAATTTTTTTTCCTGTGTGTGGATTCTAAACTGATTTTCATTATGCTATTTGTGTGTAAAGATAAATAGATAATAATAGAAAATTTAAGATTATAACAATAGACAATGTATATATACAATGTATATTTTTGTAGATATGCATAAATCGAAGACAAGAATAATATGATCTCAGTAGGGTTTGTACTCAAGACCTGGAGTTGGTATTTACCTTCAAAGACTGAATATTTATGCACCATTTATGTGACCTTTTTATTGAAGTTTTAGTTTTTTTTAATCTTCAAATATTAGTTTAAATAAGAACTTTCAGATTCTTGCGTTGCGCATAGCACATAGATCAGACACAACAGGGCCACCTTTCTCAGACACGGAAACCCCTTTCACAATACACACAAATAGTTTTATCCAATTCTTTATTAAAACTTCCCATAACAATCATTCTCATTTTCTGAGACCCATGGAATGAAGCTTTAATGCATGCATAGTATTTTTGTAATGGCACAAACTTTTTCAGTGCCGAGGCTTGGGGGTATTTTAGCGAGAGATCACATTGTTATTATGCAGGCCTTTATTGATTTGGATAATCATTGTCATTAATTACAGTAAATTGTTTTGTTAGAAAAAGAAAAACTCCCAGTGTTCCATAAGTGCGAAGCCTGTGAAAGCTCGGGCCACGCTGCTGCCCCATCTCTGGGGGAAGAAAAGGCTCTGAATACCAGAAAACGTATTAAATAAAACAGTGAACTCGCACATTTACATAATTTAATTTTTTGAAGCCCCTCTTTCCCCAGAACTTTGAGTCAGCTGAACTGAATGAGAACAGGTAAATCAAGGAACCGTAGCATCATGTCAAAAATGAACAGTTACTGCCATAGAACAGTTACTTAAGAAAATAAGTTATATTTGATTTAATTTCAGACTTCATATGATTTCTGATCAGAAAATCATACATAGAAAAAACGCATTGGCATGATATATTTGTATCTTTTCTCTATGAATTTGTTTCAAAATACACCCCCCCCCCCAGATGAAGATGAGTAAGGGAAAAAAGATGATTCTGAGGAAAAAAATAAAAAACAAAATTTATTATATTTTCACCCACGAACAAGTTTTAGGGTTTCTTTGTTTTTGGTGCACATATGCCATATAACAATAACAGTGAAGAAATAGTGCTTCTATTTTTTCCATTCACCTCTCGACGTAATATTATGTTAGAAACATTGGACAGGTCAATGACTTGTTAAGTACATTGAGGAGAGAATGAATATTTGCATGCTTTCAACACCCTGCTTTCTATAATTATATAACTGAGCTTTATGTATCACATCATATCCTATTACATTCAGGGATCTATAAGACATGATGGCAGCATTTGGATTTTCAATAACCAACTCTTTTACAAGTTAAAAAGTTCCTATTAAAATTAGTAGTCATACCTTGATATAATCAGCATGGCCAGGACAATCGGTATGGCCATAATGCCTCTTGTCGGTAGAGTATTCTACATGAGCAACATTTATGGTTATTCCACGAGCTCTTTCTTCGGGTGCGTTGTCAATATCTTCATACTTTTTCATTTTTGCCATTTTTTTCTCAGCCAAAACTGAAATAAAAAGGAGAAAAAAATTCTTAAATATATTTTTTATATCCTTAGAATTTTCTTTTGTTATTCAATTATATCAATTTAGTTCAACAACAAAATACACAGGGTGAATGCCACCTGTTCTAGCAAATGAAAGGGGGTGAAGAAGCCCACATGGAATGTGAAACACCCTACCAACCCCATCCTATCTTCAACTATTTTTGAGTTATATGGGATACATGATTATGGAAGAAAAATGTACCAAATGTGAAAAAATCCCAAAGTTGTGAAGTTTCTGAAAGACCTACATGCAAACTAGGATCATATTTTGAAAGAGCATAAAAAATCCTATAAGGTGAAACCGATTTCATCAAAATATCTGGATTTAATGGTGAGCTATAAACACTGAAAAATTGCTTAAGTCCAAAATCAAATTGTTGCAAAAATTTTTAATCACCAATTCTGCAAACACCCTTGTAACTACAATCGGTCAAATTTACCAAAAACTTGTCCATTGAGCCAGCTTTCAAAAAAGTTTACAGTAAACCATATCAGTGTCCTGATTCAGGAGAAATTTAGCTTTTTGTCTGCAATACATCACAGAAATTGGCATTTGTCGAAGTAGATATTTAACGAAAATTTGAAATTGGCACTTAGATTTTGGCTGCAATTTGATTTTGCAAAAAAAATCTTATAAGGTGATACTACCTCTACCCACAGGAAATCTGTTAAATGGTGAGCTACAAGCACTGAGAGATTGGTGAAGTGAAAAATCAAATTGTCCCCAAAACCAACCAAAATTACTTTGACGAATGCAAATTTCAGTGATGTATTGCAAATAAGTCTAAATTTCTCCTGAACTAGATCACTGATATGATTTATTGTAGACTCTTTCAAAAGCTGATGTAATGGAAAAGTTCTTGGTAAATTTGACTTATTGGAGCTAGAAGAGAGTTTGCAGAATTGGTGATTAAAAATTTTGGCAATAACTCAACTTTGAACTTTGCCAGTCTTTCAGTACTTGTAGAGAGCTTGCCATTAAATCAAGATATTTAGCCAAAATTAATGTCACCTAAAAGAATTTTTTCTGATTTCTTTCCAAATATGTTCTCAGTTTGCACATGGGATTTTCAGAACCTTCACAAATTCATTTTTTTAGACGGCACTTTTTTTTATCACAATCATTCAACGTAACTCGAAAACAGTTCGAGATAGGACAGGGTTGGTAGGGCGTTTCATGTTCCACTTGGGCTCATCTATCACCCATTTTCGTTTGGCAGAACAGGTCCTGTTCACCTTGTATATACAGGTAGCTATTATCAGAAAGGAGGTGTTTATGGCCTAACACAGTGGTTCTTAAACTTTTGTCTTTGGTAGCTTCCTCGTCCTAGTAAATATGTATCTGGGGCACTCTAAAGACCTGCTTCATGGTATTGAATAAGCACACGTTAATAACGACAAGCCACAGCAAAGACCCCCCCCCCCCAACCTTTGTGGTTGGTGGGGCCCCAAGAAACTATGGCACACACTTTGGGAACCACACCAGAGCTGCGATCACACTGGGCCCTGTGGTTTAAAGAGCCCCCTCGCTTACAGTAATGGAAATAGGAAAATAGACATACCATAAAAAAATTTTGTAGCATTCATTCTAAATTTCAATCAATTCCAGGATTTGTTTTCCTTTCATTAATTCTGAATTTTCATCAATTCTGTAATTTTCTCTCTCATTAAATCTGAATTTCCATGTATTTTGGGAATTTTTTTTCTGCAAATTAATTCTGAATTTTCAACACACATTTCTAGGGTTTTCCTTTCATTAAATCAGAATTTTCATTACATGCACACTATTCCGGGATTTTTCTCTCTCATTGATTCTGAATTTTCATCAGTTCTGGAATTTTTCCTCTCATCTCTTGTTTCTGTGGCTTTTTTTTTTGATTAATACTGAATTTTCATTGCTGAGTAGATATTTTTCACCATTCCTGTATATCGTGTGATAATACACAAATCTTTTACATGGCAAGATTTAAAGATCCTCCCACAAAATATATAAAATTAGGGCTAAGGAGCAACAAAATTATTTTTGCACCGGGCCCCCACATCAGATAAGGGCAACCTTAAACCACACTTAATAAGATTTAAAAAAAGGGTTGGATTATTGGATTAAATGAATCAACATAGCCTATATGTTTTTTTTTTTTTTGGCCGCTGTGGTGGTCGAGTGGTCATAGTGACGGACTCGCATCGCGGGGACCCGGGTTCGAGCCCCACCGTCACCACAGTGGTGGTCGGCTGAAGTTGGTTTTCTGTGGTTCCCAACTTCGAGGCGCAAATGTTAGCCGATCTCCCCGTTAAAAAGTCTCGCCACAGAGAGCAACAGTCCTACAAACAGTACAAATATTCAGTCACTACACATCACTCACTTCACTTCTGAGATATAGATGGCAGCACTGAAAAATCATACACAACACTTGATACACACTCAGACTGTTAGGTACACACACTTACACTTCCGGCACAACTCACTAGGTAGTAAATTGCCTATGGCAATAGACCTGAGTTGTGCTCGATTTGAAGAAGAAAAAAAAAGCTGATACGTTTTGATGCATATACCTCACGTCGCGCTCTCTTCACTGAAAAATATATAAAATCAAATTCACATAGTTTGGAAAAGAAATTCAATTTGGCTCAATTTGACCAGCTAGTTTTCAACCTATCAAGTCTCATGCATCATATCCTTAATTATGGCCATCCTGTATTAAGAATAAAGCATTTCATGCAGAAACATAGAATTAAAATTTACCCTTGGTGATGGCAGCTGTAAGTGTAGTCTTCCCATGATCAACATGCCCTATCGTTCCTATATTAATGTGAGGCTTATCACGTTGGAACACTTTCTTAGCTCCAGGTGGACCAGCAGCAAAGTAGCGACTGAGAGACTGATTCAAAAACTTTGTTGAAATTTGTGTAGTGGACACCGATCCCTAGAAGAATAATAATAAACAATTCCTGAAACTAAAGATGCAAGATAGCATAATAAGGAAGAAATTTATGATAAAGATAAATGAGGGAAAGTCATGAATTCCTAACCCTTTTTTTAACACAAAATGGATGCTGTATCGCATGATATAAGCTGGGGTGTCAAACTTGCAGCCGCCGAAGGAACTAGTAAGGAGCCTGCTTCACCGCACCACAATCCAAAAAAATACTTTTTTTCAATTAAAAAAAACTAATAAATAATTCTATTAAAAAGTATGAAGAATTTATCTAAAATTACGGCAACAAGAGCCTCTACATATAATGAAATCAGCTACATATTAATGAAACATTCCAAGCCTTTCAGTCATTGGTTCCTTGGTTAAGCAACGGATGAAGGCCTGCAACATAAATGCTGCAGAAAATGTCTCTCTTAAATATGTGTACGAATTTCATTTTTGAATCGAGATATATTGGGAGGGGGGGGGGGATTGAAAGAATAACAGTAATTGCTGATAATTTGCATGATCAGTTGGAAGTAATGCCCTCAAACGTACATTGCTTTTTAATAGTGTTTGACAAAACTTTATACTTATGAAAAATGTCAATCTCTTATGAACAAACTTATAGCAGTGAGAAAAAGTGATACACAGCAATGGCTACCACAAATGTAAGTTTTGCTTCAAGACTTACAGCACAACTAAACTAAATGCATTCACACATCCTTAAACTGCTATCTTTCTATTGCATCATTTATCAGCAGGTCTTCTGATGTAAAGAGTTGGAAACAGTTTCATTCTAAATAAAGCCTGCGACGATCAGTTTAAACTCATGCATCCAGAGACCCCAAGTAGTTCTTATTCCCACAATTTCTTCAAGACTTGGAGAGCAATTATGAGGGGCTAATTTCTAATTTGTTAATTAATACATTTTTTTGGTATTATGATTTTTAATAATTAGAGGCCTACTTGAGATAAAATTTTGAAGCAAATCGCCCAAGGTGCAATTGAGTCTGACACCCTTGATATAGGCCATAGTTTCTCAACCTTTTTTGTCCCACATCGCCTTCTTCATCAGAAATTTTTTCCTCCCAATGCAAATCTAACCCATAGAATCCTATGTTATACCAGCAGCTTCTACCGCCCTACTGGGACATTCCATCGCCCCCAGATGACATTAACGCCCATGTTGGGAATTACTGATATAGGCTATACTAAAACCCCTCTTAATGGCCACTCCTCAGATGCAGTAACTTTTCTTTTACAGTCAAATAAAACTTTCATTTCAAAAATAAAAATATGCATTTAAAACTCCTGATTAAGTCACCTCTCTTTTGCAAACAATTTTTTTTCTTTTAAAGAGTTTTACTGTAGACATAGGTTGAGGGTGGCCGAATTCTCACTATACAAAGGCCAACATAATGGTCAGCTGTAGCTTTGCAGACCAAACTGACACAACACTCCGGTGTATAAGCCACACCCCTAAAATTACCCAGGGAGTTTGCAGTTTTGTGTCCGCCATAAATAATATGGTGAAAAACAATTTGATCATTAAAATTTTACCCTGGGCTTCACTTCATAAACTGATACATATAGGGCCTACATTGTTGTTCTGGTTCCCAGCTAGTAGATGCAATGCATTAAAAATTACTGGTTCTTTTTCAAATTAGTCCATTTCATTACATCCATAGTTTGAATTTTACAGGGAAGACAATTTTTCAATATTTTTCTGCAATTATTTTTATTGCTTACTTCTGATTTGGCAACCAGTGGGGGCGCAAGGGTAGAATAGACACTTAAGGAATTTATTTAAGCACCGGTAGACTTCGAAACAAGTTTTATTATTGGGATGGAAAACATGCCAAAAGCTGGTCATGTGTACAGTATTGACTATCATGGATAAATTCGTTATGGTACAAAGATAAAATGGACTAGCTTCACGTGAACTAGGTAGACTGCCTGTAGATGTGAAAGTATGCACACACACACTATTACCTAGTGCTTCTGTATGTGCATCAGATAACACGGAACCAGATTTGTGATACCGAGTTACCTTCTTGAAACAGAATATCTGTACTTTGGTTTGAGAAAATGTTGGTCTGCTTCAATGTGGAATGTCACCACACTTTCGATGCAACCATCAGTGTTGTGCACAATGTGTTCCCAGCGATGCAAAAGCCTTTGAATGCTGTTGTCACTGCCTAATCTCTGGATGGTGAGAAGAGAGTGGTCTATTGCCTGAAATTTTCACATCCCTTTTTGAAAACTCTTACCCACCTTGCTGCTGCTTGGTAGGCAATCCAGACTACACTTACATACATATTCCAACATGCGCTCATTCGTTAAAAAATTCAATGGCGACCTGAGATTTGTCTCGCTCTGCAATAAGGTTAATGTGTTGAATGAATTTATGCTTTAGAAAACTTTCATTTACCACGTAATCAAATTAAGCTATGCGAAAAACCATATAATAGTATCAAATAAACAATTTAAAAAACTGAGCACTGAAATTTATTACTCACGACTTTAAGAATCCTTCCACATAATGCATGGAAAACATGGTGGTTCAAACCTGTATAAAAATATTCAAAAGATTATAACAATGTAGTTCAATTCACACACCTCTAGTTTTTTTATCCAATGATTGCGATTAAAATAATTTCAATATATAAATATAGGCCTACATATAACGAAAACAATTCATGAAATTCCAAGGATTGTACAGCATCTGCAATTTTCGACGAATGGTCACAGACTCATTTCACTAAGGGGTCGTTGTCCATAGCATGAGAAAGCAAAAAAACAAGATTTGTCCCGAGCCCTGTCAGCTCCACCCTTGGGGGGCATGAAAAAGTCTAACATAGGCCACTTAAGTGATCTGGAAGTGTGCCGTGTATTGCTTACATGATAAATTTTATGCTACTAGTCACTCAATGACCCGGAAATAAGCCATGGGCCATTAAGTGATTTGGAAATTTGCAGCAGCAGCTTAATTGATCTGAAAGTATGCCACAGCCTATTTCAATTGATCTGGAGATGGAAATGCACTATTAATAGCTTGACTGAACCAGAAATATGTCACAATCTGTTTTAATTGATTCGGAAATGTGCTGTGGGGCCAATTGATTGGTTTGGCAATTAGTCGTGGGTCAAAACCAAATACAATATTACACGATTTCCTAATGATTTTCCTCGAAATTTGGCTTGGCCATGGGTTGAACATATGTGCTCTATGTTCTCCATGCCCTACCCCCTTTAAATCTAGGCGTACAAGGCTCCAGCCGGATAGGTGGTGGTGCTCAATATGAATCCCACGATTTTTCATATTAATTCACTATGGAGGGGGCCTGGCTCCAAAATGTGGGGTATTCAAATAAGTCTAACTAGTCTTGTACGTGTATTTTTTGCTTAATTCAACAATCATAATTATTTAATCAGTGGTATTAGTTGTCAATGTTAATTCAAATGACCGGTTTGACTCCTCATGCAACTGATATTAATAACGAAATAAACAAATTTAAACTCTTTGAAAAGCACGAAAATTTTATTGCAATGTTTAAAGGTTAATAATAATCACGCTGTCGATTTAAAATAGGATAATTTGTTACCTCCAAAGCCTAAAAACTTTGGCATTTTATTCGGAAATGTGTGTATAAAAAAGCACGTAAACAACAATTTTTCGGGAAGTTCAGTTAAGAGCTGATGGGAAGTCAAGCAACCATGTACAACTCTGGCTGGCAACAAAAATTTTAATTTCTATTTTGATGTTGACAGCCCTGACCATATTTTACAGAGAAAATTACGGGACATTGTTAACTGTGACCGAAATAGCCAATTTACTTTGATCATTCTCGTCACACAACTGTCAATTTCTGCACACAGGGACTAATTAGACCGGGACTTGAAATTCATTGCCGATTCCGAACGGCAGCGGTTGCCATTTTGCCCTTTTTTTATTGCTTTTAAATACTCACGGAAAGGTTGGTGCGCTAACCCGTCTGTGTCGGATTCCTTGCAGTAACAATCTTATTTTATGTTCATGCAGTCACCCTTTCTGTTGTTTCCAGGTCAGGAAAATGCGAATTTATTATTTAAATTGTGAAAATTTGTTAGTGGGTGGGAAATGAAGAGCTATCACAAGCAAAGGCATATTTACAGGTGGGGATTTACAAGTTAACCCACATTCCCGCTAACCCACATTCCCGACTACGTGGTCTGGGAGCAAAAACCTGACCTAAACCTATCGTAAACCTCCCAGATCCTCCTCCTAATCAGATGAATCCCATCCCAACGAAGCCACTTATCGGTAAATGTGGGAAGCACCAAGAACGTGATCCCAAGTGAGGAGCAAATGTCCTTCAGGCCTAAATTGAATTGGTGGATCCTACTCCTGTAGCCCCTACTACAAAGGTTACCCTTGACAGTACTGGAATCACGGTTCCAGTCTCAAGGTTCGCTACAAGGTTTCGCACATCTGAACCTTGCTCCCTAGCGGATAATAGTAAAATAGTAAATAGTAGAAATTGTAAATCCCGGTACTCTGAAAGAGACTCACATATCCGCTCCTCATATATCGTTCCCACCCACATGATTACCCGCAAGGGAACCTTTCGGTGATGAAAAACGTCTCGAACGTTGCTAATATTTCCTCAGGAAGACAACAGCGTTAGAAACCCCGAAAATCCCTACACACTCTGTTCCCTAACCATGGAATCGCTGATGATTAAAGCATTAAACCCCTATCATTATTCCCCTCTACCTCATCCACGACCACCTATTCACCATCTAAACTATCGTTGTTCGTAGAAATTGCTTCTTCATCAACAGGTGGCTCTACAACAGGTGGTTTCATAATAACCGGACCCTATAAAGCCCTAACTCTCTCTTGTAACGCTTGGAACCTCGAGTTCCAACCTTGTCCTATCCAAACACCCCTTACAGTTGAAACTATCAGCTACGATCGCCGTAGATCAGAGAAACCTCCCGTCGCAAGGACCTACACAACACTTATCGAGGTCGAGGCATAGTAACACTATTGCTAAAAACTAGATAATAACACTTAAAAAATAAAAAAATGAGAAACGTAAACAGGAAATTAAAATAACGTAAATTACTTTACAATGCAAAATATACGTAAACGATTGTACGACAAAATTAAGTAAAATAAAATGCTCAACACAAAATCACGAAGAAGAAAAGTATATAAAGAGTGGAACACACCCCAAAAAGTATTAAGATACAAAGTAAAATTTATACTTATTAGTATTAGCTAACTATCTATTCACTAAACAATAGGACCCAAAATGAAAAAAAAAAATTCTGAGAATATCGGGTAAAAAGTATACATTGTTCGCTAACAGTAATGCCCAAAAAACTCACAAAATTATATAAAAAACACGGGAAAAACACGAAAATGGCAGGAAACAAAGAACCAAATATTCCCTCCTATGCGAGCACGTGAGCAAAGAAATTGATTATCGACAAAAATGCAAGGGTCACAAACCCTGGTGAAAGTACAATGAAAATGAAATGAGAGCGAGAAAATAAAATTTAAGTCGACCGAAAATACGCAACGAAAATTAAAATAGTTTGTGAGAATTAAGAAAAAAAAAGAACACTCGGAAATCCAACAATGGAAGTCCTAAAAATCCAGTGACAAAATGAAACTAAAGAGAATAAGCTCACAATCTAGAAAAATAAAGAAAACATAGTAGTGTTTGATTCAAAAAATAAACACGCTAAATAAAACTCACGAGAACAAAGAAAAACACAAAATGGCGCACCGATGTCACAGATCCTTCGGCTACTGTTTCAGATATAATCGGCTAGCGGAGCGCGATAAGAACACGTCCGATCTTTACCACGGCCAAGACGAGAATCAGGTAGCTGGAGGAAATTAACATCACAGTGGTTTAATAAATGAGACTATGGGGCATTCATTCGAGATATGAGAAATTAGTATCGTCTTCTGAAGAAAAGTTCAAGGATATTCTTTCGGTCGAATAAAAGACGGTTATGATTTTAGAGAGAAAAATAAAGGAATCTAGACAGAGCTAAACTAACGAATAACGCTTCTTTCCCTCGTTTATGCTCTTTTTTTTTTACCCATCTTTCTCCGATTTTTGAATTCAAATATCTCAATGAAAATTTATACACTTAGGAATGTGTTTTTTTTTCTTGTTGGCCTCAGGAAAACACGGCAGCAACTTTCTAGTTGGGTTTTGTAAGACAGAGTGCCGGTATAAAAAGTTAACTTCTCTATTTTAATAATATGCTAGCCTTTTCAACATGGATAACTATATCTGAGTTCTACACGTTATTTTTATATTTTTTGTAATTCAAAGTATGCTTCTAGGATTAACGGTTCGCCAATAAAAGGCAACAAGGAGAATTACGGAATCACCCTGTATACATTTGGTGTTACGGTAGATGTGATAAATCGGTTAATGCATGATAAGCCGTTTCGTTCTGTTTTTTTATGCATAATAACCGCTTTATCATGTATAGTAACCGAATTTGTCACATTTACCGTAACATATATAAAAGAATCATGCCTTGTGAAAGCGGGAAGTATGGTATTCGAATTTAAATTTAGAAAGTGCTACGCTCATCGTTTCGACACTGTTACGGCTAGGGAAAAGATAGATAACCCATACGCTAATGTGTGGGTCATGCCAAAGCCTCCTCGAGGCTAATATCTCTATCTAGGAGTATTTGGTCATGCATAGCTATACTACTACTACTACTACCAAACCACTGATGCACTTCGTCCATATTCCTCTATGGAATTTATAACGTATGAAAAAAAAGTTTAATTTTTCACCACCAAGTGAATAAGTGGAACTTTTATATTGAATTTTTCTTTTTCCATGGTCCATATATAGCTTATACATCAAGTTTCGATGAAATGCCTTCATCACAATGGGCGCTACATAGGTCTGAGTAGTTTGAGTATACTGACACTCCTGAGATCTATGCAGCGCCGGTTGTGGTGGAGGCATTGCATCAAAACTTGATATATAACTTATATAAACCATGTAAAAAAGAAAAATTCAATATAAAAGTGCCACTTATTCACTATATATATACAGGGTGATTATAAAAAAACTATCCCGACATATGGGCCCCTAACTATCATACCATTCACAGAAACTGAATGAAATTTTGGCATAAGGTATTTTGAGGTATGCGCTCAAGAATGATATGGAAAACAACAGTGTCACTCTAACAGTTACGGTTACAGTGAGAAAATTTCGAACATATCAAATGGCAACACCAAGTTTTTTGTATTGGAATGTGATCTCCATTGTGAAAAACCCTAAATAGCGTTCGAACGGCAACTGTAGCGTGAAAATCACCGGCGGTAGATAGGCTAAAATTGAGGACAACCAATAAGGACAGAGAAGCAGCATAAAATAAAGCATTTTATTGTGTTTCACAAATTTTCCACATGACCTTGTGGAGGACTAATCAGGCTGGGATCTCAACCGAAGAAACGGTGTGACGAATGAAACGAACATTAATGCTCTGGTGCACGGCAAAGTCCTTTTTACTTTTTCCTAGCCTAGCTTCGGGGATTTTCGTGCTACAGGTGCCATTCCAACGCTATTTAGTGTTTTTCAGTATGGAGATCGCATTCCAATACAAAAAAACTTGGTGTTGCCATTTGATATTTTCGAAATTTTCTCACTGTAACCGTAACTGATAGAGTGACACTGTTGTTTTCCATATCATTATTGAGCGCATACCTCAAAATACCTTATGCCAAAATTTCATTCAGTTTCTGTGAATGGTATGATAGTTAGGGGCCCATATGTCGGGATAGTTTTTTTATAATTACCCCGTATATATATACGCTATGTATCATCATCATCATCAACAACCATTTTCAATCCACTGCTGGATGAAGGTCTCCTCTAAATTCCATTTTCCATTCTGCTGTGTCTGATGCTTTAGCCATCCAGTTGACTCCTGCCACTTTCCTGATCTCGTCAATCCATCTTGCGTGGGGACGCCTCGGACGTTTAACACCACGGGGGTACCAATCTAGAATACTTGTGGTCCATCTGTTTTCCTGTCTTCTTGCAATATGTCCGGCCCATTTCCATTTCAAACGTTTGATTCTTTCCATGATATCATATACCTTTGTGTGGTTCCTTATCCAAGTGATTCGTTTTCTGTCTCTTCTTGTGATGCCTAACATACATCTTTCCATGCTCCTTTGTGCTGCCTGTAGCCTTCGTATCGTCTTGCTTGTGAGTGTCCATGTTTCGGCTCCGTAAGTCAGTGCTGGTAGCGCACACTGGTTAAAAACTTTTCTTTTCAGACATAATGGCACGTGACTCTTCAGAATTACGCAGTTTTTGCCAAAAGTGCTCCATCCAATCCTGATCCTTCTGTTTATTTCATTAATGATTCCGTTGTCCTAGGTATACATAGCTTTCTACTTCTTCTATATCTGTGTTGTTCAGCAAGATTGTTCTCTTTGACGCAAAGGGGTTGAACATAACTTTAGTCTTTTGTAGATTAATTTTCAAACCCACCTGAATACTTGCCTTCGCCAATTCTTGTATCATTTCTTCTAGTTCGTCTGGATTACTGCTGATAACAACAATGTCGTCTGCAAAACGCAAATAGTTGAGAAATTCTCCATTTATTTTAATTCCTTTTTTATCCCAATCCAGTTTTCTGAATACTTCTTCTAAAACAGCGGTAAAGAGTTTTGGTGAGATAGTATCACCCTGTCTGACTCCTTTTCCAAGTTTAATTTTTGCTTTTCCTTTATCCAAACGAATCGTTGTAGTTGCTTTGTCATATATTTACTTGATGATATTGATGAAAGTCTTATCTACCCCAATTATATCTAGAGCTTTAACAACATCAGATGTGAAGACAGAGTCAAACGCTTTCTGAAAATCAATGAAGGCCATACACAATCGTAATTCGCATTCCTTGTGTCTCTCTATAATTTCCCTAATTGTTTGGATGTGATCCATTGTACTAAATCCACTTCGAAATCCTGCCTGTTCTTTTGGTTGAGCGTCGTCCAATTTGAATTCGAGTCTATATGTCAGCACTTTAGTGAAGATTTTATAAATTACTGATAGGAGACTGATTGGTCGATAGTTCTCGATATCCTTTTTTTCACCATTTTTGTGAAGAAGAACCATCATTGCGTTATTCCAATCTTTAGGCGCATCTGATTTTGTGAAACAATATGTGAACAAGGCAGCTAGCATACTGACAAAGTATTCTCCTGCTTCTTTAATAATGTCTATTGAAATCCCATCTTCACCTGGGCATTTCCCTTTTTTTCATACATCTTATAGCCTTGTAGACTTCCTCTTTCAGCACAGGTGCTACTTGTACAAAATTCGGCTTCATTCTTTTTTCTTCCTGCTCCCTTTCCTTTGTTCCGATCCTGCAATGTTTGTATAGAGTATTATAAAATTCCTCAACAATACTAATGATTTCATTTCCATCTTTTGCGATGGTTTCATCTTTCCTTTTTAGTGCAAAAATTTCCTTTCTCCCAACACACAGTTTTCGTTTTGCTGATTTTAAGCTCCTATTATTTTCCAGTGCTTTCTTTACAATATCGCCATTAAAACTTCCTGACATCTTCTGTAATCCGCTTTCATACTGTCTTGCAAAGTTTTGCATATTCCACTTTTGATTTAATGTCATTTTTCTGAATCGGAAGTTCTCTCCGGTCTTTCATAAGTTTCTTTGTTTCTTCTGTTATTTTCTTCACCGGTTTGATTTCTTTTTTTATATAACGCTATATAATATATATATATATATACACTGACTCATGGAAAAAAAGAAATTCAATGAAATAACGCCACTTATTCACCTGGCGGTAAAAAAATTGAACTAATTTTTTTTTATCGCAGAAATCTTTCTCCCATGTTTCATTAAGATATCCTGAAAATTTGGTTGTATGCGGAGTACGGAACTTTAATTATAATCATTCTGTATGTATAAAATAACCTGTACTGTTCGATTCATCGTCACCCGAGCAAATACCGCTGAAGCTATAAATATGATACTTAGGCAGTAGTTTTGTTTCATGAGTTAAGGACGCATGAAGTGGTTTTCCAAAATTTGACGCCTAAGGGAGTGGGGTCACAAGGGGGCTCAAAGGTTATATAGAGAAATCATGATGACCGAAGGCAAACAGCTGAAGTTATAAATATTGTTCCGGATAATGTTTCTCAAAAGCACGAACCCCACCCCCTAATTTGAAAGACAACGCAGATTTATTTTACAGAACACCTATGTACATGTATTTACTAGCACAGTTTCGACCTATGTACGCTAAAACAGCGAGCCACCCAAAATTGGCCTCTCCTACGCACGCAAGAAAGGTCTTCTCTCTTAACACATTGTTAACCGGCATTTTTTCTCATAGTTTATCTCATGTCACCGGCTATTATTTCGGAATTGGATGTGGAAGTGAATCAATGTAAATAAACTTTTTTAATAAATGGCTTAATATATAAATGATTTCATTTAAAAAATTTTCATTTTTAACTTGACGGGTTTTATTACCTAAAGAAGCTTGCGGTATGCTGAATAACAATTACACTGTATGCTCTCCAAGAATGCACTGACCGAATGAAGCTGACGCGAAACAAAGGAGCACCGATCACGAGTTTACTCGTGGCCGGTCAGCAACGTTTTGCCACGACGACACGAGTTTACTCATGACCGGTCAACAATGTGTTAACTCAATTTTGCGTTTCCTCAATTCCGCTTTTATACAGTGAGGGGATAAGCTTCGAGAAAATTCTCCAGATTCTCGCGAGATCCTATTTTCTTTCACTGGAGTCATGACCTCACCAAATTATCTGAGCTGTTGCCAAACTTGCCATGTTTGTTGTTAATTTGGCGAGATTTACAGATAAATGCGTTCATGACTGTTTACAAGCGAAAAAATATATACTAACTGATAAATAAAGACTATAAAAATAATTTTCGTTACATTATGAACGGTCAATAGTTTCATTTCATGATGTAAAGACTTACCAAGAAGGTGCTTTCCAAAATTCAACATATGGGGGGGGGGGGGTTTCAAAGGTTATATGGGGGCAATTATAGCTCAGCTCAAGCCGCTGAAGCTATACATATTAAGATTGGTCAGTATTATGATGTTTCATAATATAGAGACTCACTAAGACGGGATTTCCGAAATGTAACTCGTAAAGGGGTCATGAGGGGTTTAAATTATATAAGGGTAAAATAATCGCCGAGAATGGGCGGAGATACGGGGGTGTGTGTGGGGCATTGCCCCCTCAGCATCAAAGGTAGAGTCGACTGATCCAATGTATATATGTATATGTGAATTGACATCATCATCATCGTGCCCCCTCGGCAATAATGAACTTTCCCCTCCCCAGACTTCCAAGTCAGTTCCCGCCTATGTCGCCGAGCAGTGGCGTCGGAGCCGGGGGTTCTCAAGCACTCACGGTAATTCATGGCATGAGTCTGAGAAACACTGAATCGATTCAGAAATCCAAATTTCTCACGTAAAAATCAAGACTCGCAATAATAAGTTCCAAATACTTCCGACGCTTCTGTCGCCGAGCAATTTTCAGATAACCAAATTCACGCTAGCGAAGCAGCGGCTAGTGATTGAATATTCATACCGTTGTGGACCTGTTGCTCTCTGTGGCGAGATCTTTTAACGGGGTGATTAGCTCGCATGATCATGCGTCTGCAAAAAAAGTACTTACGGATGATTTATAGTTTTTTTTTGCGAGTACCGGTAATGAAATAGGTTCTTTATCGCAGCCTTTTTTGAATTCATTCAAGAACGAGAAGACGTCACATTTTCATAAATAACATTTGACACGGAAAACTTTAACCACTACTATCGATCCCAATCACGTAATATTCCACGGATGTACGTGTGAGTGCAGCAGCGGAGATTCGAGTGATGTTATTCAGCGTGTTTTTTTTTTGGATATGTCATAGCCAATTATAAAATGATAAACAGGATAACCCTTTTCAATCAACACCACATAAAATTTGTCAGTTTCTAGAAGAGTGAAGTCTTAACCCTTTGATAATGATTAGATTTTTGATTTCTAGAAAAAAGAAAGAAGGGAAGGGGTGTGGAGGCATTTATCTTTGTGCCATTTCGGCATTCATTGCGATGGAGAAAACTAGATTTTTAGGGGAAGGAAAAAAAAACTGGTTGCGATAATGAGAAAATAATTTCATCGACCTAAAACACTTATGGAATATAACAAAGGCTTTTGCGCGCCCATTCAGTTAGAATCGAAACTGAAATTACTGGAAGGATTTTTGGCATCAAGAGGTATTTGAAACACGTTCGTTAATTATAGGATCAAATTATAGCGTAATGGCAAAAGCTTCAAGTCACAACTTTAAAATCTCACCGAATTTTAAATTTAGCATCTCGGAAGAGATATAGCGTATTTGGATAAAAAACATTGCTGGGGCTAAATGTTGCCAGTCGTCCCGTATATACGGGACTGAAGCAGAAGGGGTGGGAATGTGTGCTGTGTGCATTGTATATTTATTGATTATTAGGGAAGGGGGCTCGGGAAATTTATTGGAGGGCTCAAATAGCTTCAACTGATGACCGGTATGTACGGTTAACAGCCCGTCGAAACAGAACAGAGAATGCTACGCAGCTGCAAAGACGGTTGATCTTGGCAACAAGACGAAGGGTGTCCAGCCAAACAGTACGTAATCGGCTTCATGAGGGAGGGCTCTATGCACGTAGGCCAATGGTCTGCATTCCGTTGACCCCACGCCACCGTGTGGCCCGAAGAAGATGGGCTGCTGAACATCGAGATTGGGAGCAACATGATTGGAGCCAAGTGCTGTTTACAGACGAGTCCCGATTCAGTCTGGAGTGTGACACCCGACGTGTTCCGGTATGGAGGGACAGGGGCACTCGAAATAACCCCGCATTCGTTCGTGGAAGGTCACAATACAGACGAGCTGGTTGGATTGTATGGGGTGGAATCAGCATAGGCGGACGTACGGACCTGCATATCATTCGGAATGGCACTTTGACGGCCCGAAGGTATGCAGACGAGATACTGCGACCTCATTTCATCCCTTACGCTGGGGCCATTGGAGATTCCTTTGTTTTCCAGGATGATAATGCCCGACCGCATAGAGCTCGTCTGGTGGAGAACATGCTTGAAGCTGAAACAATACAGCGTATGGAATGGCCAGCGTGCTCTCCTGACCTGAATCCAATCGAGCATGTTTGGGACATGCTCGGACGACGCATTGCTGCACGACCAAGGCCGCCTGTTACTGTCCGAGACATGTAGATTGCACTTCTTGAGGAGTGAAACAGTATTCCCCAAAGTCTGATCGATAACCTCATCGCATCCATGGCAAACAGGTGTGCAGCAGTCTTAGCTGTTCGAGGAGACCACACGCCCTATTAAAACTCATGCATCATGTCTAAACAGTACTTTTTTTTATCGTTTACATGTAACCAAATTGTTGCCCTAAATCATCTTTTCAGGTTTTTTCCCATATTTTCAAAGAATTAAAGCTTAATTCCAGTTTTTTTACGTCTTTTTTCTGTATTGCGCATTGATACGCGTGTACTATCCATTGTATGCCAATACGTGGCTGTCTCGCACGGTTTTCTTCACTTTTTTGCTTGCTCCCTAATTGTTTTGAGCAGTGTAGTATGAAAGTAAACGATTTTCTGAATATTAATGATGAGATGAACTTTGGAAAAGAAACGTTTGCTGTCTCCGCCGGTAATCGAACCCTGGTTTGGCCTTCTCGCAATCCTGGAAAACGCACTAACCAATGTGCCACAGAAACATAACTACCTCTTTCCTTATATCACCTACTGTGCATGTTATTAGGGAATGGTATATTGGCCTATATGGTATATTGGTTAGTGCACTTACCGGATTGTTACACAATGGTTAATACTCTTAGCTTATAGTTAATATAGTTAATACTGAACCATAGGTTCGGTACCTGTCGTTGTATAGTACTGATTAGCTGAAGTTTTTTACCTGAGGTTTTCTAATTTCGAGACACAAATACAAGTAGACTCCCTCTTTCAAATGATACTCCATAGCAGCAGCAGATCCACTACACCAGTGTTTCTCAACCGCCGGGCCGTGACATCATTCATACCGGGCCACGACTGATCTGCCGTTTCATTTTTCCCAATTCATTTTCCAGTAGTCGTGTATTTGACCGGGCCTTCCACTTATAAAAATAAATGAAACCGGGCCGCGGGCTTCCAAAGGTTGAGAACCACTGCACTACACGAACCATTACCATTTGAGCCCACTTATAGGATCTATATTAGCCATAGCATCATATATTATACCCACAGCTTCTAACGCTCCTATATATCACTCAGTTTAGAAATCTAATCTAAATGATGAAAATGAACTCTCTCTCTCTCTCTCTCACTGTTGAAAGATTTTTTGGCTGTAGCAAATTTTCGGAAAGTTTAACATTCCACTGGTGTGTTATGTCTGATTCTTCGTGCAGCAGGCGCTGTCAAAGAAGACCGAAGTTGGTTTTCTGCGTTTTTCCAACTTCGAGGCGTGAATGCGAGTCGGTTTTCCATCTTAAAAAGTGTCTCCACAGAGAGTAAGCAGACCCCCCCCCCCAACATGATACTCGCATAACATGAAAATTCAAACGTTTTGCCATCTTTACTTCAAAATATGGAATACGGATGAAAAGCACCATTATTACCATACGCACCCTGCTTCCCATCCGACACAGACTTCAGACAGTTCTCGAAGGTCAGACACGCCTGGAGATCCAGCCAACGTTTCTTTTTTCCTCACCAGCGGGCGAAGAAGAATCGTATCGGAAGATGGCACCAGCTGAACACGAAACAATCATAACTCTGACAACAACACGTTGGGGCCACACATACACTCGAGACATATAATCTTCAAACTCCAGATGAACATCCATGGCCAAGAAGCTTTGGCCAACGCTTATTGCGCGAGGATCTGTTGAAAACGTGGCAATGTAGTTGGAATTCCAATGCAGCCAAAGACGTCTATAAAGTCCAACGACGGGTCCGGTGGTAACATCACGTTTGGCCCAGAGAAAAGATAATAGTGGTTACAGAGCACGGCCCATTTCCAGTATACTTAGACCGGTCTAAGCGCTCAACTCACTCTGCATGTAATTGTGGAGCTACTAGATCCCTATGACATTATGTAACTCAGTGTCCAAAGACAGCCCAGTTCCACTTTGGTAAGATACCAGTCTGGAAGCCTGGAAGTTAGCCTGGAAGATAAGGACCCTTCGTAGTCGTACCGTATTCTTCCGCCGCCTGATAGGTCTTGTCAGGTTTCTGGAGCAGAACTTGCATAAAATGCACGACAACACCAGAGGGGCACGCGAACCGAGAGGGGGCAGCGACCCGACGTATGAACCATCGAGGGAGTGCTGCAGTTAGGTGAGGGAGTAGGACTTGCGGCCAAGGCTGAGACGAGTTACTGATCGAGAGTGCGAGACAATACAACTTGCGGCCTAGACGACGGCGGACCTATGACTACTGAAGACCGATGCCGACAATCGAACTGATGTCGGCATGCTGGACAATGTAAAATCATGGATAACTGTGACTAGCTGATCCAGTGCGGTTCGAAATTTTATATTCATTATTGACAATCATTAGATTTAGATTATCGACAATCATTCGATTTAGATTATCGACAATCATTCGATTTAGATTATCGACAATCATTCGATTTAGATTATCGACAATCATTCGATTTAGATTATCGACAATCATTCGATTTAGATTATCGACAATCATTCGATTTAGATTATCGACAATCATTCGATTTAGATTATCGACAATCATTCGATTTAGATTATCGACAATCATTCGATTGACTGACGATTTCTAGATTCTTTGAGAATGCCATCATATGATGCTATCATCGTATAATCTTGTTTATGATTTTGATTGCCTATTGGCGTTTTTTGTTTCTCATTTTAATTATCTGTTATATGATCTCAGATTGACGATCGTTTTTGTATATATTTTATTTTTTGTTGCCATCATCTGAGTCGACAATGTTTTGTTGTTTATAATAAAACTTTCCGGACACACCCATCCTTCGGGAACGCTTCTATATCTCTCTGAGATGGGAAGCAGGGTGTGTCCGGTCTTCAAAGGTCAAAGTAGTCGTAGTCGCTGTCAAAGCCAGAGGATGCCCGAATCATTACGAGGTGGGTATCGCGTAATCCATTGGTATTAGAATTTCGACTATGGTGAATACAATGCGGCGGAGAAAACATATTTGAAATGACACTTGAAGAAAATTTATAAGAATAAAATATACTTAACGCGGCTGATATCACGATAAAAGTATTTTTCGTGGTTCAAAATTCGATAATTATATGTAATAATGTGTTTATCCAAATGCACATTGGACGAATACCCAGATCTTTTGAAAATGATGCGAAAGAAACGGCGAAATAATCGTGAACAAATTGAGTACGACCAACAAAAGCACGAAAGTTCAAATATCAAATAGCATGACTTTTTTCCCCTCTGCTGATAATTTGAATAAACACATAACATTGAATAAATAAGAAAAAAAAACAAAAAAACATTCATTTGAGTTTTCCATTGGTAAATAATAATTTGCGGACAATTCTCTTCATGAGAAATAATATTTATACAAGGACCTTCACACACACACACACACATATCAAGATAGAGCGATGAGAGAGATTCTCAGTATAACTTTTGGTGTTCCTGCCATGGATAATTCATGCTTGTCTTCTACGGATACCTTCATGTCTCTGTAGAAGCTGCACAATATATCGGCTTCATCTGAGAGTACAAAACTAAAACAGGTGACATTTTGGCAAACAACGCACGAACGTAGGGTATTCTTATAATATGACATGAATGTCGCTCTCCACTTGTTAATACAAGATATACAGATGACTGGATGTTGTGAAGATATTTATTATTTTAGATGTTAATTTTTTAAGGAAGGAAAAAAAACTCATCTCTGCCTCTACCGGGAGTCGAACCCGGGTCCCTCGATTGCCGGACGAGTGCTCTGATCACTAAGCTACAGAGGAGATAGAGATTTTCCTTCGCTAGAGCGTATATATGCCGAACGGAACCGTGCAATGGACGGTGAAACCGATCAGCTAATAGCTCATGGACGACGAGCCACCAGATGGCTATATATATGACATGAATGTCGCTCCCCACTTGTTAATACAAGATATACAGATGACTGGATGTTGTGAAGATATTTATTATTTTAGATGTTAATTTTTTTTTTTTTTTTAAGAGCACTCGTCCGGCAATCGAGGGACCCGGGTTCGACTCCCGGTAGAGGCAGAGATGAGTTTTTTCCTTCCTTAAAAAATTAACATCTAAAATAATAAATATCTTCACAACATCCAGTCATCTGTATATCTTGTATTCTCATAATCTTTGTTGTCAGCGTTCTCAGAATAGCTGTGGTTACTGACTGCCAACCAAGCTCGATCACTGTCATCCATGAAAATTCTGAATGCACCGAAAACTATACCGAGAATCCGCTTTTCGACATGAAAATTTTCAGACGTTTCTCTATCCACGATTTGAAGCTCACAGCAACGACAGACGTGATGACGAGGACTGTCCCACCGATGGTGTACGAGTCAGGCATATCGTTGAACAGCGCCATGTCCAGTATAAACGCCAAAACTATGTCTCCAGCTGCCATCAACACAGAAACTGGACCAGCTTCTTCGAGCTCTAGGGCTTTAGTCAGAGTCATTTGGCTCAGGAAGCTGAAGATGCCAACTCCGACGATCAGCAAATGCTGGAAGTCGCAGCACGCGGTGAAGGTGAATTCTCCGAATATGGCAGTGAGAGCTCCGGTCACGATCATGGCGACCCAACCGAAATTGAAAAGAATGACGAAGACGTCAACGTCTTGGAGCTTCCTCAGTATTATGTAGACACCACACTCCGTTATCACAGATCCTAGAGCCGAAAGGAGCCCGATAACACTTTCGTGGGTATAGATTTCGGTGCGGTTGGCTAGTAATAGAGGAAGCTTTGTAACTAGGGCCACTCCAATGATTGATATGGCCACGGCAAGTATCTGAGCGAACCCGAATTTCTCTCTGAGAAAAATCCTCGCAGCTATGGTGACGAAGACAGGGACGCTAGACGTTATCACAGTCGCATCGGAGAGAGGCAGGTAGCGGAACGACACGAAAGCAAAGTACACCGTGAGTGCGTCAAAGAAACCACATAACAGCATCCAGTATCTGCTTCTGCTAGTTGGCCCTAAAGGGTTCTTCCGTCTGAACACGACGAAGGGGACGGAGAACGTGAAGATGGCCACGTACTGAAAAAAGGCCACCTGACCGGGATCGATGTCATCCAGGTACTTCACGGTAGCCGAACACATCGAAAAGAAGAGGCCCGACAGGAGACCACAGAGCATGCCGTAGCATATCCTCTTGAAGGTTCTTTGCAGGGGTTCTTCCGCTTTCGGTGGCTCGGACTTATTTTCGCCATGGTCGACATCAAACTCGTGTTTCTTCGGTTCATCAGTCTCGGCAGGAAGCGAGGTTCTGTCCGCTAATTCGGTGGGCGAGGTGGTCGACTGGTCGTTCATACTGGTCAGTGTGTTGTTGATTTTCTTTGTGGTAGGAGGATGAACTCGTGGTCTCTTGATTCTCACATGGGTAAGGCCTGAAACAAAAAAAAACAATTTTTTTAGAAGAAATTATGAAAATTTTATACGTGCTGTTGTAGCAAATGATAACTTTAAAAAAAATGTATGCAGATATAACCAAGCACACACTGGGAAAAGGTTCTAAACTGTAGACCAAAGATCCTTCGTCAACGCATTTTTTTGGACTACTTACCCATGGCATTAGCACTAATGGCTTTCAACTAATGGTTTTTTTAAAGAATTCTATTTCTCTCGGGCAAGAATGACTTTGACAAAAAAATTCAAATTAATAACTGAGACTATGTTAAAAACTACTCACTTACAAACAAGAGATAGCCAAAGCCTGGTGATAGTCCCCCTTTGCCCTTACCTTATATGCGCCTATGCCATCTAGAGACAGATCTTTCAGGAGGCGCTGGATAAACCCGATTTTCTTAATTCAAAGCGATTGTTTAATGAACAAAAAGTCCGAACTGTCCCGTATTTTGGTCCAAGATAGCTTTACCATTCTTAATTGCGCCAGACAACTTGATCTACATCCCAGCTCTTAATTATGAGCCATCATTACCATGCCCCGAACACAACCTGCACCAGAGCCTCTTACGCTAAGGCCTTTGCGGATCCCACTACAGTGAATTTATAGTGTGAAAACAAAAAATGACGAGAATCGTACCAAGCTCTCTATTATCATCTCTCACACTTATCCGTGAAGAGGAAGTATAACGATTCAACTGTAATCAAGAAATTTATTTCAAATTCGTTTCTGGTGCTCCAGAGCCGGACAAATAAGAAGCAGAATTTTTCTTTTACTTTTACTTGACCGTCGTTCCAGAAATATTACTTTGTGAGGCATAAAATGTACATTCGCCCTCTTGTGACAGAGTATATTCTTGTTTCTATTATTATGGACTCAGACAACACCCCCTATAGATAAGGGGGTCTTATCTATAGGGGGATGTTTCCGTATGAGTCGTCAAAGTATGGCTCGAAAGCGTGAAAACTGTTGAAAATGTTGGTGTCTAACAGAATCCTAAGCTGCTGCCCTTTACAACATACTGTCCGGGAACACCACACCCATCGCATGAGCCGCCCCTGGGAGGCAAAATTTGTATAGCCTGCAAGAGACAAAATCATAAATCCGCCCCTGGCACCATCTCTTCATACCAGCGTTTCTCAACCTATGGTCCGCAGACACTTTATAAAATTATCCATCCGTTGTAATTGATATTAGTAATATCCATATTGGGTTCAACTAAAATTATACCTTCATACTTAGGTTCGCCATACATCATCGAGGAGAATCCAGGAATTGCGATTTTGCATAAGTGCATTTTTACTTGGGTTGCTGCATTTTAGAAACATGACATCTATATTTGTCATGGGTGCCTTTTTCTCCGCCACCTCGTTGGGCATTTTGCCTGTTGTGGCCTAGTATTTGTATTTAAATACGGGATATCACTAAATTTTGCTAAAAATTGCAATTTGATAATTACTGCTAAAACTGCTGAAGGGTGTGGATTTAAATTGTTGAAAGTAAACAAAAATTTATGATCTTATGACCATATTTCATTGAGAAAAATACGGTAAACTGGGATCTTAAATAATACGTAAAATACGGTACATCGCTAACTGTCATCAAAAAAATTGTCATAAGTGGGCACCAATCGTAATTAAAATTTAAAAAAAGATTGAGGACAAAACGTTGAACCTGACAAGTATGTGAAATGAATATTTATCATTTTTGCCATAATTATCAAAATATAATTTATATTATGAAAACACTTTGTATATTAATGACTTTAGGAGATATAATAAATACAAATAAATATCGTTTATATATAAATATAAAAAATCGAGCAACGAAAATTACAGGAATGTCCCTTAATACGGAACACAAGTGGTCCGCCAAATAGTTTCAGATATTTTGCTGGTCCTTGTTTCCAGAAAGGTTGAGAAACACTGCTTTACAGCATCCTTGATCACCTTCTCCGCGTTGACTGAAGAGCATCGCAACTCAGGCTTTATTTACAACCCCCGTACCTTGACCCGAATCGAATGTTTGCTTCTGGGAGCACGCGTTTTCATATCGTATGAGTAGTCTTAATGTTTTGGCATGACTTTATGTTTTAGCATATTTACAAAAAAAAAGAAAACACTTACCGCTGCAGGCGGTACCTATGCACGAGCTATATACCTTGTATACAAATAAAATGCTGGATTTTTTTTTTTTGCCTACATTATGGTGAACGCATGGTGATTTCAACGTTAACATTCTGAACAGTTCTGACTCTACTAGTAACGGTTGCGTAGCATCACATCGTTTAATAGGATAAGGAAAATATGACAAAAAAAAAAAAAAAAAAAAAAATCAAAGTAATTAGAGAGCAGTGCTGCGAGTCTAACACTTTTTATATTTTATATCTTACAGGATACCTGTCTCCAAGATCATCAAATTATCCTACATGCACATACGCACGTATACATACATAAACACATACACACACACACGCAACATTATAAGAAGGAATCGAAACGCGAGCTTGTTACCGGCTGACCAAGCATGTAGTTACGGCACACGGTGCGTGCGTAGACACACACACGCACACACTAAATGATGAGTTAACTATTTCTGTACTCTGACCATGACTACCGGAACATAAAGGTTCCACAAGGGATTATTTCTAACGAATCAGTGCATGCCGAATAGTGTTGTGTGTAAATGCTCCAAGCTAACCTATTCATTTGATCATTTTTATCGCACCACGGTCATTTTTTACACACGCGGGCTAATTGGACCGGGACGTACAATTTATTGCTGATTCCGAACGGCAGGCTTCTTTTCATACTCATCGAGAGGTTGGTGCGCTAACCCCTCGATGGGGGACCCCCTGTGTAAGGTCGATAAGATACTCACTTAAAGTACCAAAAAAAGTTTAGAGGTGTCACGAGTTCGATACCCGGTTCGTCCTTGTCAGAAAACTTTCCTGACACAGGGGTACAACAGAAACGGTGACATGACCAGAAAAAATTGCTACCGCAGCGAGCCCCCATCGAGAGGTTAGCGCACCAACCTCTCGATGAGTATAAAAACAAGCCTGCCGTTCGGAATCGGCACTAAATTGTAGGTCCCAGTCTAATTATCCCACGTGTGCAGAAAATGACCGTGGTACGACAAAAAACGATCAAATGATGCCGCAGTTTCTGTTGTACCCCTGTGTCAGAAAAGTTTTCTGACAAGGACGAACCGGGTATCGAACTCGTGACACCTCTAAACATCCTTTGGTACTTTACGCGAGTATTTTATCGACCTGGGCTACCGTGCCCTAACCTATTCATCATGTTAGAGTTCAGTGTGGTACGTGATCGAGCTATGCTACCATCTGCCTTTTTTTCATATACACTCATTGCCATAAAAATTTGCGCACCCAGAAGAAGTCGTCAAAATGAAACTAAATTTTACACATGTAAGTACTACGTTGATATAAGTAAGTGATTAGAAAATCCAAGAAAAAGGATCATTTATTGCAGAAAAAAGTACAGATGAACAGAAGTTTTAGTACTCTGTTGGACCCCCCCCCCCCTCTAGCGCGAACGCACGATGCGATACGAACGGGCATTGAGGCATACAAGTTCCGTATGATGTCCTGAGACATCTCGTTCCACAGTTGCTGTAAATGCGCCTCTAGTTCGACCAACCTCGTAGGGTGTCCAACTTGCCGTCCAAATGATCCCAGATATGCTCGATTGGTGACAAATCTGGGGATAGAGCAGGCCAGGGAAGGGTGGTAATGTGGCGGAGGCAGTCTTGTGACATCCTTGCTGTGTGTGGCCTAGCATTGTCTTGTTGACAAATGGCTCCTGGGAGCCCTGCCATGAGTGGCAACACATGTGGCTGAAGGATGTTATGGACGTACCGCTGGGCTGTCATTGTGCCATGGATCAATATTAGGGGTGACCGTGTATCGTAAGCAATGGCACCCCATACCATGACACCAGCTGTGGGAGCGGTGTGCCGCTGTAAAGCGAAGGCAGGATTGAAGCGTTCACCACGGGGCCTCCACACACGAACACGATTGTCATCACTGCTCAAGTTGAATCTCGATTCGTCGCTGAAGACGACCTGGTTCCATTCCGTTGCAGTCCAATCCCGTCGTGCTCGACGCCACTCCAAACGGAGGCGTTGGTGGGTGGGTGGGTGTCATTGGCAGCACACGTAATGGGCGCCGCGATACCAGATGTCCTTCAGCCAGGCACCTTGCGATGGTTCGGGAAGACACAGGGGCCCGTAGTGAAGCTGCTGCCTGTGTCTGGATAGCGGCAAATGAGGCAGTTGGCTCTACGCGTGCGTTTCGGATGATGTGACGGTCTTCTCGACGACTGGTCTGTCGAGGGCGTCCTAAACCTGGTCGCCGTGTAAATGACGTCTCTTCTGTCCACTGGTCCCAACACCTCCTCACAGTAAAATCAGAACGGCCTAGTTGACGAGCTACTCGCCGAGCTGACCACCCAGCTTCCATCATCCCGATGATTCTTCCTCTATCGAACTCTGACAACTGCTCATATGGTCTTCGACGGCGGCGTAACGGCATGTCTACCTCAGCATTTTCTTTGCAAACGATTAAATACACTCCAGCAAGCTCTGCTTACCTGTTTTATACTCCAAGGAGAACGAAGTTCAATGCCCTCTAGTGGCATTACGCAATGCGCAATCACGCTGCATTTCTAATCATTTGCATATCTGCCCGACATGTACCTTCAGGCCAACTTTCGTTTCGATCCCACAATTATTTCTTGGTGTGCAAATTTTTATGGCAATGAGTGTAGTAAGTGGAAAATAGTTGGACTGTCGAAAGTCTCCAAGTGCAGGATACCCACTAAAATGTTCTAATGTAATAATTATTAACCTAATAACGTTTTGTATTCAAGTGCTGAAATGCTTCATGTAACTTTTGTGGAACAGTGAGGCAGCCCTCTTGTGTAAAGAGTCATGTTGAGACAAGTTGGCATCCCAACTGAGGGGGGAGGGGCATGTTGACATATAACACGTAGCATATACCAACTTACCGATTTTGTATAACCACAGCGAAATTTTGAGAAAATTATGTATAACCACCCACTTAATTACATCACCAAATTACAATCAGCTCAAGTGAGCGCGATCGACCTACTTTCTTTTCTTGGTAGGCTGTAATTTCTTTGTGGGTGTGAATTGATTACTTCCTTGTCCTTTTTGGGTTTTTTTGTAACTTTTTTTATTACATTCGTTTTCTTCTTCAAAATATTGAGTACTTAACATGCACATCACTTTTTTTTCAGCATTTTTTACACCTAAAGTAGGAGATTCGTAGTTACTAACTTACGTTTATTCCTCAGACCCTATTAACCATCATGCTGTTCAACTTACCTCAGAGGTTGTGCCTACTTTCCCCACATCTGGGGTAAGTTGACATAGTTTTTAACAATTTTTAAACAAATTTGACTAAATTAGCGTACAGTTTTAAATGACATTTTCATCATTAATTTGTAGCTATGAAGTGCCGCGATGCACAGCATCGGTCACATTTGCTATAATTATTACAGGAAAAAATAGAAAAATCAAAAAGGAAAAACTAAGCCAACTATATATAGTCCCGGTCTCCCCTCCCTTCATTCATGAAACAGTGTGTTAATATAATAATTTTTGACGTGTGTATTGCCTTTACAGTCGATATGCATGTACGTTTTCGTGCATATGTGAATGCATAACTCACAAAAGTTAGCATGACGTGTATATATATATAATCTGTTATGTATTATGCGTCTCTTTACGTATACAATTATAATCTAATACTGTATATATAACATGATATGTACAGGTATATGTAATCAGTACGTATGGTGTTGAATGCAAATCTCGATAAGTCGAATGTGCAGCGGCTGACAAAAACTTGGAGTTATCGTTAGTTTGACTTATCGGGAATTCTGATTTCAGAATGAGGGAAAAGAAAGTATTAAAATGACAGTGCTATTTACTAATATCGGCATTAGTGAAACATGTCAAACTACTGGAGAAGAAGAAATTCAAAAAGATAAATTATTCTTATGTAATCCTGGTATAATTATTGAATGAGAATATTTAGAAATTAACTAGACGTGTACATACTGTATAATAAAAACGGACGCATATATAATTCTCGTATAAATGAAACGAATTACGGATAAAGTGTGCACAAGATTATTTTCTGTCAAAAAATGCAGTGATTTTCGATTGTCTCGCTTTACTTTGCCCTTCTTTCGTGAGAAAGTCATACTTTTTGCTAGCTTCCAAATGAATTCCTTGAATGAATCTGCTAAATTATATTGCTAAATGCTACATTCTATTGTTAAATGCTATTTTTTAAATTATTCTCATTCCAGAAAACTTTGAGTTATGGGAAATTTCTAATACTAAAATACAAAAAAAGTTCTTGACTGAGTGAAGACTGAATTAAACAGATATTCAAGTTATCGGAGTTCGACTTATCGCGAATTGACTGTATATATAATCTGATATGACCTGTATGATGTATTATGTATAAAAATATCATATGCTAGCTTTCCGGCATCGTCTGTGATGAACTGCACATCTGCAAATAGTGATCGGCCCAAGGACGATGTTCGGTAATTATCTATCAATGGGAAATGAAAGCGGTTGATGTCTGAAATTTTAAATTTTATGTGAGTTTCGCGTTGAAGATCTGCCTATCGACGCATCCACTGTATTTTCTACCCATATCTAAAAAAGGAACCTATTTGAATGGCATTAGTTCACAGAACGCAGAAAAAGTAGGCGAATGTGGAATGCCATACTCATGCTCAGATAGTGCTTGGTCCATACTTGCCAACAACTATGGAATTTTCGCAGTTTCTCTACATATTTTCGTCATAAGAACGGATCTACGGAGGATCGTGAAAAACTACGCAATTCTTTTTTTTTAAAAGTATTACTCAAACTTAAAGACAAATTTCGTCAATTTAGACTATATATGAATAAATTTATTAATTACTACGTTTTACTTCTCTGTCTTCATACTTCTGATTGTGTGAGATTTAGCTGACAAACAGCATTACGTACAAACTATGTTTCTTTATAAAAAAATTTAAAAGCAAAGCTATAGAATTCTGAATATCCCTCGCAAATATGACAATTCTAAATTTATTAAGATCGTTTTCTTCAATTGAAATTCTGATGGCATTGTCGATATGTCACCAAAAGATGCTCATTAGTGAAATCTGGTGAGATGAATTTGAGCGGTTTTTCCATATTTGTCTCATCTATATCAACAAATCCAACGGATTCTGTCATTTCAATTATGTCATACCTCTAATGTGGAAGACCATTTTCAGGATTAAAATCAATCTACAGACCAAATTTTTTGCGGGTAGCAAATTTATAAAATTAACTTTTTAAAATCGCGTAAAGCGAGGGGCATCTATCAAAAATCGTATTCAAAATATTTTTTTCTAGGCCAATAAAAAAAAACTGTTATGATAATTTTCGCATTATTAATTAAAACTCATACTGACCTGATAATACTATCCCACCGGAATATGAGAAAAGAAAAGTGAAATCCTCGGTTTTTCTTTTTATGGGGGAAAAGAAAATCACGCAATCGCACACGATTTCTCAATTCACGATCCTCGGTTTCTCAAACGCAACTAGATCCCAAACGGCAACCGAAACAGCTGGATCATCGCTAGTATCTTCAAGTTTTAGTTCTATCAATAGTCACAAAATATCTCACCAGTTCGACCGACCGCCTAGCTGCCCAGCTGATGGTAAACCCCGTTCGTCTACCCGTGTCTTCTCTTGTTCAGACTTTGATACTCGTGTCCTTCTGAAGCCAACGGAGGCTGATTATTATTATTATTATTAGATTGAGCGTTGTTTATAGAAAGAGAGACAAGCTGTACTCTCACTCTTTTTTCATCCTCCCACTTTTTACGTAAGAATTCCACCTAAATTAGATAAGATGGAATTTGTCTTTGATGGCCCCCTATCCACAAAAATCGTGGGTTCAACCGAGAGCGAAACCCGATCCTTTGAACCTTTCTGGGATGGGTTTTCTTTTTCTCCTTGCGTCAATCCGTTATCGAACACACTAAAAGTGGGGAGGGGTTGAGAACGAGACGATTGGCGGGATCTGATATCTACATATCTAAGAAACTGACCTTTTGACTCATTCCCTCATTCACAGACGGCAATGGCCAATGAGGTATAAAAAATAATATGTATATGCATTATAGTAACAGACATGCTGTGAAAGCACTTGGATGTTTCATATCCTTCACCAAGGAAAAGATATTTCAATTCTTTCAGCCTCTACCCCAAGGACACTAGAGCTTCGCAACTGGTCATGCGGTGGTGGTAATAAATTGTTTCGATGCTGTTTTGATATAAAAACTAGCTGTTACCTGCCACTTCACTCGCGTAAATTTAGTTATCGGAAAATTGGTCGGCTATGATTCCTTCATATATCATTTGAATCCCCCCCCCATGACCCCCTTAGGGGGGGGGGGGTTATTGACAATGATGAAAAGGACAGCCTGATTTGTGACACTGCAATTTCAGTTGTTCTCTATTATCATTATAAAGTTGAAAGTTGATATATGTAGTTTTATTAAGATTCAGGACTAGTTTATTATTCAGCCAAATATTTATTTTACACAGATCTGCTTCTGCATGGTTTTTCAGAATATCATAATTTTCTGCTGCTATGGTTATGGCTGTGTCATCAGCATAGCTAATTAAATGCCAATTTAGTTTAAATCATTAACAAAAATTAAAAGCAATATGGGCCCAAGAACTGATCCTTGAGGAACACCCGTGTTAATATATTTATAACCGCTAACCACATTCCCAATTTCCACAGCTTGCATTCTATTTGCAAGATAAGTTTTTAGCCAATTATACACAGCACCTCTCAAACCAGCACGATAAATTTCATTCAGAAGAATTTTATGATCAACGCTATCGAAAGCTTTCTTTAAATCTCAGAATATGGTCAGTGTTTTATTATCTTCATTTATATTTTTATGGATATTTTCCATGAGTTTTAAAATTGCCATTTCCGTATTTTTATCTCGTAGAAAACCAAACTGAGAGTCCGAAAAAAACGAATTTGTATTTAGGAAATCCATTATTTTCATTTTAATCACACTTTCAACAACTTTAGACATTATTGGAAAAATTGAAATCGGGCGATAATTATTTAATTCATTTTTGTTTCCATTTTTATAAACAGGGATAACAAGAGCTTTTTTTAGTTTTTCAAAAAAAACACCCTCTGTAAGAGATCTATTGATAAGATATGTAATAAAACGAGCATGATATTTGCAAACAATTTTGAGCATTTTGGCGGAGATACCGTCATACCCAACTGCTTTGTTGTATTTTAATCCAAATATTATTCGTTTTACTGTAGATTCTTCAACGGGAATTATAGCCATAGAATTTGTGAATTAGGTATATATTGTTCAGGAGGTATGTCAGTATTTTGGTAATTACAAACATTTATAAAAAAAAGATTAAAATCATCTACAAGGCTATGAGTATCACTATTTGTTGGGATAACAAAATTCTTGGTTTTTTTATTGACAATATAATTTACAATTTTCCACTGTTTTTTGGAATTTGTACCACAGAGGATAAATTTAGTATGATAATAATCTTGTTTAGTTTTTTTTTTATTTTATATTTCAACATTTTGTTGTAAGTTTTATAGGCTAATTCGTAACAATTATTTGAAGGGTTTTGTTTATGCTTTTTGTACAATTTTTCTTTATAATCAATAATTTTTTTAATTCCAGTTGTGATCCATTCGCTTTTGAGTTTTTTACTGTTATTTCTCGATGATTGCTGTTCCCAAAATTTTTCATGTTTGAAAATAATATCAAGAAAATTCTCATACAAAAATTTTACATCTTGTTCATTATACAAATTTTCATCTAATTTTTAGCTTCTAATACAAGTTTCAAATTTGCAATAATCAATTAAATGGTAATTTTTTAAATGTGTTTCATTACTATCCAAGTGTTCAATATTATCAGAACATTTACATTTTATGATTAATGGCCAGTGATCAGTAATTTTTATCGCAGTACTAAAATTCCAATCAGATTTACAATTTCTAACAAAAAACATGATCAAGACAAGCATATAAGCGAGTGGGTTTATCTATATATGACTGAAATCCATATTCAGCCATTAGACCTGTGTATTCATCTGATTCATTATTTATCTTCAGTATGTCTATATTTATATCACCTACATATATGACATTTTTATATTTTATGGTATTTACGATTAATCGAAATTCATTTAAAAATTCAAAGACAGTATAATCAAAAGATCGATATAAAAGGATTACACAAAAACATCAAAATGATCATGATATAAATACAATGCTTCTGCAGTAATCATATTAATTTGCAATTTTCGAAATGCACTCAAATGGTCCTTTATGAATGCTATAACACCTCCCGATCTATTTCGGGAACGACATTGGTAAAAACTATAGTAACCGGGGATATTATAAAGGTCTATTTCATTATTTTTTACCCAAATTTCTGATAATAATATCAGGTCAAACGAAAGAGCCAATCTATTTAAATATACTAATAATTGATCAAAATTTTCTCTCATACTTCTTATGTTTAAATGAAATATGTTCAGATTACCTGCAAGTTCCATGAATTGCGATATCGCAGAGAGAGAGAGAGTTAAGGTAAGGCGAGGAAATATATATTTGTATATCGTCTTGAAAATCCATTTTCTCTGAGTAATTTTGTCGAAGTCATCTAAACAACGAATGCGATTTGTTTTTTCACCCTCTTCTTTTCGAAGCAATGATGCACAAATTGTCGACACATTTTCTGAAAGGTAACGAAAACATCACCTCGACTCCTATTGAGTCCACCTCTGATGCTGAAAAGGGTAGGAATAAGAGAAAGAAAAAAAATAAAGCAAAAAAGACAAGAAATATCTCGAACTCAGAAAGTGAGGGAAGTTCTGACAACTCTCAAATTGACACGACAACTAAAAATTCTGATGACATCCCCAGCACTAATTCTGATTTAGAAAGAGGGTCAAAAAATAATAGTGATATTTGCCCTGAACTTTCTAGTAGTTTTCACCTGATTCCAAACGATGTCGACCCAACTCCCCCAGTTGAGGACAAGAGTTTGTGATAACTCTTTAAGTTCCTCAACGAGTGAGGGAAGCTCGAAAAATAATTCAACAAGTAATTGCTCAACGTCTGAGTCAGAGTTGGCAAATAATACGGATGAAGGTGTAAATAGCTCTGCAAGTGGAGATTTAAGTATGAAATATGAATCTAGACGCAGTGGTGATGATGTAATAATACCGGCATGCACAGAAAATGACACTCTTATTAATACTAATCACGCACAAGCTCAGGGATCAAATGGCTTGACTAATACTGACAATGCAGTGGCCGGTACATCTACCACCACTGTCATTGATGATCTGAATGCCCCGATTAGATAAGGCACTAATGAGGGGTCTTCTGAATCGCCTTTTACACCTACAGGTGTCAACAATGGACAAATATCAAATCCATGAAATCTTTTGGCTGTCACTGACAGTTCAGAGAGTGACAGTAATGACAATTTCACAGTAGTCACTAAGAAAAAGAAAAAAAAGGACACACGCACTGGGACTACATCTCAACCAACAAGCAAATCAAACAACAACAACATAAACACTAATAGACGCACAAAAATTCCAGCAATCATTATATCAGACTGGGGTAAAAATTGGATTAACGATTTCGTGGCAGCCAAGAAGCTGTGTGATTTCCCACCGACAGCCAAACCTACAAACAATACTGTGGTTGTCCAGGTCTTCTCTGAGAAAGACCATAGAGCTATTACTAAATTCTTCGACTCTAAAAAATTCAAATATTATACATATTTCACCCAAAGCGAAAGGACTCTCAAGTTTGTTGTGCGAGGCTTGCCTGCAAACATCAACACGCAAGAGATTAAAGCAAACTTAGAAAAGCAGAAGTCCAATCCCGTTAAAATTAGCAATATGAAGAACTATCACTCCGGAAGAGCACTTCCACTAACAAATCCAATCCCAATAACAAAAAAGGACTTTGCAAATATCACTAGTATCTCAGATTTGCCTATTGAAATTGAACGGTACAAAGGGCTGCAGAGCCCCGTTCAATGCAGATCATGTCTAAACTACGGGCACAGCTCCTTTCGATGCAAACTTACGCCTAACTGCGCATTCTGTGCCAATCAACATGAGACTCGGATGTGTCAAGTTAAAGGAAACATCGATAAAATCAAATGTTATCATTGCGGAGGTCCGCACACGGCGACCTATTCTGGGTGCAAGGCCAGACCCTTCGTTAACCCAGAATAAGGCACGATTATTTGTCCCCAAAGTTCCTGTGAACTTTCAGGACTGGACTTTCCCTGGACTTTCAGACTGGACTTTCCCTCTCTACAGAGTAATGTGTTGAATGAAGAACAAGATGATGAATTTGCAATTGGGCAAGAGCCAATTACTATCACACGTAACCTGAACAACAAGAACTGGACTACAAAAATCTTTTTTTCGGTTGACAATGATTAGTTGACACAAACCAATATCCAGAAACAAAAAGACCTTGACAATACTATTAGATCTGGAGCACATCCTCTTGCAAAGCAAGGTTCAAGCTCAAAAACTTTGCAAGAAATCAAACTTGATCTTATAGAAAGACACGCCAGAATTACTTATAACAGAGTGTTAAACCAATTCATTACATTCACCGAGAGGCTGAACATTACATCAATATCCGAAGCAAATGAATCTCTCCCAGATCTGCACTCTGAAAAGGACTTTAACGCAAACACAAATTGCTCAGCTATAGATGATGATGCTGCCACGCCAATCGCCAATTCCCCAAATACACACCCATTCATTAACAACACTTACACCATCAGCACACTTACAGATCACCCAGCAAGTCACCCTATTGACACAAGTGATACACACAAGGCTGTGTCTACAGCAGGCTGTGTGGCCAATAACTCCCCAGATTCAAACAACTTCTCTAATGGCAACTCGGTAGAAATCAGTCACCTTAGTGATAGTTTTTGTCAACTCCTGAACAAAGCAGGTATCTCCAAGGACAAAATTGAACAGATTCTCCAATTTTTGATTTTGATCCTACAGCCCAAAAATTAATACATCGAATATCACGTATAGTAGGCCATTGAGCGTTATGGCTTGGAGCGCCAATGGTCTCAAAAATAGTATTAGAGAATTAAAAGAGGAATTATTTATCAATCAGGTGGACATTCTCTTGGTCTCAGAAACCTGGTTGCTTCCAAGCCAAAAAATCAAGCTTTATGGATATAGTGAAGTTATAAGAGATCGGCTGCACAATCGAGGGGGAGGGACGGCCATTTATATTAAGGCTGATAATCCTTATCAGATTAATACCCTCCCACCCTCCACTCAGATGGAAATTTGTGCAATAACAATATACATTAACAGAACACCACTGAATTTTTGTGCAATATATAAACCTCCAAGGAACGCCATTGATGTGCCCCTCCTTGAGTATATTTTTAACACAAACATTCCAACGCTTATTGCAGGTGACTGGAATAGTAAAAGCAGTATCTTCCATAGTAGAGGTAGTAACAGGTGTGGTCGTATACTGAGAAAATTTTGTCTCGATAATTTTCTCGAAATTCACTCATCTGATATTCCTACACATATACCTTCATGTGCTAGATATAGTCCTGATGTCATAGACTTTGGTATATCAAAGAACTTTTTATACAACATACATATGTACACCAAAACAGTACTTAACTCCCCGCATAATCCTATATTCTTCCAGATTGATTACCCTGTTCCTCACAAACAGAAAATATATCGCAAAACTGACTGGAGTAAATTTAAAGAGTTACTCGTGAACGAAGGCACGCATAATAACATTCCAACATATACCCCTGCAATAGATAGTGCAGCAGCTGATCAACTAACAAACAAAATTCAAACAGCAATTGAGCAATCCACAACCATTTCTATACAAAAAGAAAACAAATATGGTCTAACTAAAGAAATATTGCAGAAAATAAGACACAAAAATCGGGTTCGAAGCCTCTGGCAAAGATTTAGACGTCGATCTGACAAAATTACACTGAACAAGCTAAGTAAAAAGATTAAACTTGAGGTTGAGAACTTTATAAATTGCAGATTCACAAGCTTTATAGAAAATGCCACATGTGAAAACAACAACATATGGAAAGCCTGGAAACTTTGCAAACCCTACAATAGTAGGCGAATAAACAAGATTCTAGGTTCAGGGGGCATGGTATTTACAGACAGTGAAATAGTTGAAACTTTTGCGGAGGCATACAAAAGGCAACTTTCACCAAACCATGTTCAACCGCTTCACACTCAAATAGAGCTCAAGAACAGAGTAGTAGGTTATGTCCACCAACATATCAACAAATATGATGAAAAATTCCACCAACAAGTGTGGACGAAGTGATTGACATTATATCTGCTCTCAAAACTAAAAAAGCGTCTGGATATGATAACATATCCAACATGACACTGAAAAATTTACCTTTTAACATAATTTTGGCACTCACTGATATCTTTAACACGACTCTCAAAGTTCATTATTTTCCAAAACCATGGAAACATTCCATAATAAAAACAATACATAAAAATGGAAATGACATATTACTTCCAACCTCTTATCGACCCATTAGTCTTTTGACTAATATTAGCAAAATCTATGAAAAAATCATAGCCAGCCGGTTGGAAACTTTTATTGATGCTAACAATATTTTAAGGCCAGAGCAGCACGGCTTTAGAAGAGAACACTCTTGTGTGACGCAGCTACTCCGTGTAACAGAATTTATCACGGACGCCTTTAATCATAAAGAATATGCAGCTGCAGCTTTCCTCGATATCAACAAAGCATTTGACAAATGTGACTTTGTAACTCTTCTCAACAGAATGATTAATCTCCAATTTCTATATTTCTACATAATCTTTTTCTACCACTACATAACTGGTAGAACATTTCAAGTAAATATTAACGATACATTGTCTACTACACAACCTATAACTGCGTCTGCACCGCAGGGCAGCGTTTTGGGCCCACAGTTATTTTTGTTATACATCAATGATTTTCCAGCGCCTCAGTCTGGCATTTTATCACTTTTTGCTGACGATGCTGTTGTGATCTGTAGACATAAAAAACCAGGCGATGCTGCTGACATTCTTCAGGATACAATATATGACATCACAGAATGGTGTGCAGAATCAGACATAGTCTTGAACAGCAATAAATGCAAATTTATCTGGTTCACTCGATGTAAAATAATACCCAGATTGCGCAGACTATACATTAACAATTGTTCACTTTCTCCAGCTGACCAGACAAAATATCTGGGAGTCATACTCAACAGTGCACTTACATTCAAACAGCACATCAGATATGTGCGCAACAAAGCCAACAGCATACTTGGTGCTTTAAACAAAATTACTTTCCCTAGAGCAAAGCTCTCTACTAAAAATAAAATTTTACTTTTCAAATCTATCATTAGACCCACCCTTTTGTATGCCTCCCCAGCTTGGGCATATGCTAATAAAGCCAACATCAAGTCGTTACAAACCTCTCAGAACAAGACACTGCGGAGGTTCACTGGGACACCATGGTTCATAAGAGATAAGAACATAAGAAAGGATCTTAAAATTACCTGAAATTTGGAAATTCATAAAGAAGCTTAATAAAAATCAATTTTCTCGTATGGCTAACTTTGTCTACCCACACATCAGTGAAATTATCGACTATAGTGAAATTCCACCACCTAGGACCTCTAGAAGAAAGATCTACAGACGTCCTAAACAGATCTTTCATCTCCCTTGGGGAAACATTTGAACGTCTATTTCACTTATTTTTCTCTTCATTGTACAAAATTGTACATAGTGATCATTTTTCATTTTAATTTTTCTCAGAAACGTATTTCAACTTGGCTCCTATTTATCTATTTTGATGGGAGAATTCCCATATCGTTTGCTTTTGCTCGATTTGGCACTTATATAATCTTGACACCTATATAACCTCTTCACTTATACTCTATTGGCTATCCCCTGTGCATTATTACTAGCGCAGTTTTTTTTCCTCTTTGTATATTGGCACCTATTTACTCAATATATATATTCTTGGCACCTATTTATTCAATATTTATGCTCTTGGTATCAATGTTTTTGCAAAAAAATACACCTGGACGGAACGAACTTGCTTTGAAAGATGGAAAGGGGTAGAATAAATAATGGTAGCAAAATATTTGTTGACATACAATATTGATCACTACTAATTTTATGTTATCCTTGCAATTTTAAGTGGACTGCTTTTAGCCTTGCTCTCCTGGTTCTTTTTTATTTTTTCTTCAGGTGTGGCGGCATTGCAAAAAAAATTTCTACTTCACTAGGCTAAAATTCTTCTGAAGCATGACCATTTTTGACCAGACGTTGACAAAGTTTTCTCAAACACAACACAACATACACCCACTCTCCGACACACACCAACCACAGTCTCTTCTTTCAACTTCTTCATAGGTCTATCTGGACCCGTCTGTAACCCCCACAGTCAGCCCCCTCGGCTGCGCATGGGGGTAAAAATCTAATGCTGGTCTGGTCTGGACGAAGCAATATTTTACCGTTCTTGATCCAGGCAAATTTGAAATTGTTCGTTTTTTTAAACTGACGAAAGTGGAAAAACAGATTTTTCAGGTTTTTTGTGAGATGTTCGTTAATGAAGATCTTTGAATTTGGATATGCATCGTCAATCTCTTCTGCATTTAAACTTTTTTAAAGTTTCATAGCTTTCAGCCATTTATCACGGACCACTGTCTAAATTTCACAATGATTGGTCTAGTCCTGTTTTTATTAACCGCGTTCACCCTGTGTTGTTTCACAATGTCTTCATTTTCATACACGTTTAGGACTTTCCCAATATTTGATACGATTTTTGGCACATCTTCTCCAGTTTCTTCCGGGACACCTACCATTTCAATATTCATTGATTTAGATCTATATTATCTAATTCATCATACACATTTTGAATTTTTCTCCGCAGCAGAATATTTTCGGATTGCAGTTTCTCATTTGCTAGTTTCATTTCCTTTAACTCAGTTTTCACATCCGTCAACTCAGATTTCATTTCTCGCAAGGTGTCATCGTTGAATTCGATCGATTTTTTAAGTTCAGAGATTTCACCACGTAATCCACTGCATTCCTCGGAAAATTTATCAGTAATTTTTTGATACATCGCACGCATTTGTTTCTTGAAACATTCATACATTGTCAAGTCCTTACCCTCCAAGGACTCACAGGTCTCGCATTTCCAATTCTGCTTAGAAGTTTTAACAATTGGAATATACTGAGCCTTTCAGACGAGCCGAAATATCTCCGCACCTAGGAAATGTTCATGCGGGTCCGGACGTCGTCCGCATGTGTCGAAACCTAAGTGCAGGTTCCGCATCCGCACATAGAAGTTTTCACAATAGGTTTATTCGGAGCTATTCACACGATGCATGTCGGGGCCCAAATCAGACATGGGGGGTATCCGTGACCTGGATCAAAGACGTTTTGTGATGCGTGCATACTTCCCTTAATCAGTGAACGCATGTTGTTTAAATGTTGGAGCTCCGGATCCTGGGTTAAATTTTCGACATTACAAGGGGACGCCAAAATACTTGCTTGCTCCGACTGACCAAGTATCTATTTGCGGTCCTGTCCCAGAGCAAATGCTTCACTTCCCCATGCGGAAATCAGGCCCTGTTCTATGTTCTACAAGTAATGTGGGAAACCGATGCTTGGTCAGCCAAGCAAGTACATATTCTGGCGTTCCCTTGTAATCAGCGTCGCAACTGGGGGGGGGGGGGAGGGGTCTTGTCCCCAGTGCATGCCCCCCCCCCCACAAGGGGTGGGCTGGCAAGGCTCCAGTTCTGGGGCCCCGGGATGATTTTCATTATTTTTTGTTTTTCACGCTATAAATCCAGCATAAAAGGGCTCGTGAAAGTCTGGTCGGGGGGGGGGGGGGGTGGGGTCTGCAAATTCCAGCCTAGGGGTCCCACTCCATGATGTGGGGGCCATCACCCTGGACAAGAGGGGGCGCAAATTTTATTCCCAAGCCTCTCCTTCAACATTACAAGGGGGCGCTAAAATGCGCACTTGCCCCGGGTGACCAAGCATCTAGTTGCGGCCCTGCTTGTAATGTTGATTGAAGGAGAGGTGAAAGGATGAAATTTGCCCCCCCCCCACCTGCTCTTCCCTAGTTGCGACTCTGAATGTAAGGCCCAGTTATACGAAAAAGATGAAAACATAACTTATTCCAATTTATACATTCCCACTGAACGTTGAATATCAAAAGGCCATCATTTATGGAGAAAATGTTTTCTCCCATTCTGATAATTCCCTTTTTGATTTTACAAACGCGCATACTTCCCATTGATTTAACACTGCATGCATGGGTCGGAAAAAAAATCTGCCAAAAATAAAAAAAAAACTTTCAAAAAAATAAAAAATATATATTTTGATAATCAGCGGTATTTGTGGCATCTACTCTGAAAAAATTATAGAGTTTTGTAAAAACAGTAATTTTACTCAGTGTTCCAAAGGGAGCCGGTCACGTGAGGAATCGGGTGACGTCACTTGATTTTTCGAAAAAAGTAGCTATAAAACCGGTTTTAGGGCATCCCCTGGTTCTCAGCACTGCCAAGGCGAAGACCGCTGACGTCATACTCCCTCCAGCTCGATGGTGCAAACATAGTGCGTCTGCATTTCAGATTCCGAAAACTCGCGTCGTCTTCGATTGGTTAAATCCCGAACTTTTTGGCTTGAAATTCGTTTTTTTAATCAATGGGAGACAAAGCTGCATTGAGAGTAACTTACAATGCATAACTTACAAGCGGCTTTGATCGGAGACGACCTGGGTTTTCGGAATCTGAAATACGGACGCACTATGTTCACACCCAAATACAGGAAACCTTGGCAGAACCGGTTATCTTGATGAATTCTAAAAAAACCGGAACTAAGTTGCAGTAGCAACACCGAGGTTGACGTCACAGCATGACTCAAATGACGTCATCGAAAGCGAAAACTGAAGGAAATTTTAGTGAACCCCGATCAGCGCCAAATTTTCTCGGAAAATCAACGTTATGGCGCAGTACGTAGCAGGAAATTGCTAATGCATAGCTGCCAACTTTTGAAAATGAAAATTCGGGAGATTTTCGCGCAAACCCGTATTTTATGCTAAAACCACTCCCTAATAAATACAATAGGGATTTTTCCAAATAAAATAGGGATTTTCCAAATAAAATAGGGATTTTACAAACATAAAAGATATTGTGTTCAATCAGAAACGCTGTCAACAAACATTCTGCGCGAATGACCCCAAAATCATCGGAAGATGAAGGAAAACACCGTCAATTTTTGAAGAACACTGACTTTTTGTGACACTTGCTTGATGTTTTTTTTTTCACTTCACGACTGTTGATGGCAGTCTTTCCATGACCGATGTTTATGTCCGTAACACAACTTGTACAAAAAGGAAAAGTCAGCCCTCTTCTGGAACGTTTGATGAAAGGAAATTCATCGGAATAAGTATCTTTAAAATTGATTAAATATGTTTTTGCTTATCATTATTCATGCTTTGTTATATCGCACGTACGTAACTTCAACAAAAGAAATTTTGACCATATGCGCGTGACTATAATCTTCAATTATTATGCAGGACTATTGGCTGCAAAGCCTTTTCCCTGCACGATAAGACAAACAACTTTCTTGTTACCATCAGAGGGTTTGTAAAACTTCTTTAAAAAGGGAATTTCCCCATTTACGACGTGTGACGTCATTTCGAAAGGGAAAAAAAAGAGGCTTCATGCCCCACAAGAAATTTCTTAGGGATTGTTTTCATAAGCGGGGATTTTTTTTAATGAAGTAGGGAATTTTTAGGGACAATTAGGGATTTTTGTGATTTTCGTAAAAATTCGGGAGATTTAAGAACTTTTCGGGAGATCGAGCGATGAAGCTAAAATTCGGGAGACTTGGCAGCTATGCTAATGGCACAGCTATCCCATCCCTGGAAAAGTCATCATTGAAGATAAATCTTCGTATATCTCTAAGCGAACACAATTTTTTCAATTTTATTGACGTGACAGAAAACCCTATTAAATTTCCGCATTTCTACAGTAAAATCGGCAATTTTAACACAGATTTTTATAAGATCCTTCGCCTGACCCTCAAAGTGATGATGGCGTCTATTCAAAAAGCCTCATTACTGGGAGGATTGAAAAAGGGGTAAACCATTATAAATGCATAAACTATTATACATATTATACTGGCAGCATTAAAGTAACAAACCATTGCTACTAGGGAACCACAGTAACTAAAGTAAACGTTCCGAAAGTGATTGTTGAGGCCCATAAACCATTTTTGCCAGAGTTTTTGGCCCACGAAATTTTAAAGTAGCCTATCGTTCGAGTCAGGTCCCATTTGGTATACATGCAAAATTTGGTGATGATCAATCAAAAATTGTAGATCTGCAGAGAGAACATGCACATTATATATTCATCATTCAAATTTGAAGACCACAGGAAAAAAAAAAAAAGGCAATCCCACAAATTTGTGGACCATAGGCACCGTATTCTAGGAAGTCAGTGAATGATAATCTGTTCTAATGCTAGGAAAGTAGCGTAGTACTGTTCTACAAGGAATAGTTAAAGAAATTCTGATCTATTATGCAGTTTATATTATCAGATTGGACCATACAAATTTTATTCTAGTACGAGGCCAGAAATTCACTGGAATCCAGCAAACTTCATACCTCTGAGTATATTTCATGATCACTACGTGGTAGTTATTATCTTTGCTATTAAGCAACTTTCAATTCAGCTTGGAGTCTGGGGTCAGTTACACGACATACAAGCTTCATTTCAGTCTCAATTTTTGACATTATAAAACCATGCCAATAAATGAAGACTCCCTTCCCCAAACATGGGAAAAAATTGCCCCTTGATCGAAAATTGAGTGATTCAGTAGTTTTATGGTTGAACACATTTTTGAGATTGTGAAAATGTAATGCAATTACTTAAATGAAAATAATTTCATAAATTCTAAAACTGAACGTGTTTCATTGTATTAAATATTCAATCTACATATTTCACATGTTAAATTTTTTTTACGAAGTCCATTTTATTCCACTATTATTTCTAAGAACTGACAATTTTACGATATTTTTCAGTGAAGATCGAGCGATACCCCAGTCCGCATACTTGTCATACGGTCCTAATAACTTGAAGAAATACAAAAGAATCTCCACACATTAAAACTGGCAGTTGGAATATTTTGTAGAGAAAAAAAAAATCAACTGGAGTTAGTATCAGTTTTGAAGTTTTTTTTATTGTTATCAAGAGTCCAAAACAACAGTGACCGCTGTTTTCAAAACTTCATCTTATGTGGATACATTCTGTTTTGTAAAGAGAAAATAGACCCCAAGTAACGGAACATCAGCTTCTTATCAGGATGAGCAGCTACCACATCCATTATCTGCTTATCAACCTCTATCTGATCTTTTTTCCTCTGCTCCGTAACAGCATAATCCTGAAAAATATCCAGAAAAAGAAAGTAAGCATCTTCAATAGGAGAGAGATCATGTCTAGATCTGTAAATTTCATGAATGATTCATTGATGAGATCTTTGAGAATCTATAAATTGTGGGGGGACAGCGATTTCAACACTTTCCAACTGGTATCGATTCATTCAAAGCTTTTCTCACAGAAATATTTGTGCGATATATGTGTGGTTCCAGTAGTTTAACATGGGGGAAGGGGGAACAGTATTCATTTCAAGAATTTCAACTTTTATAAATTTTTCTTTGGTACTGGTAAGTGTAACACAATGACAACTATTGCCAGTGTGTGGTCCCCTGTGACCATCGTAATGGACTAGCACTACAAAGACACAGACTTGACCCTCACAGGCGACAATGGTTGGTTGCAGTTCAAAATATGGCTCTCGCTGGATGGCAGCACCAGCAAGAGCACAAAACAATCCCAATTCTCACAACATAAATACGTTAGGGCCACACACATACTCAGAACACATGATCCGACATGTACCAATTCGTTAGAAATTCTGCAGAGGAACGTGTACGAGGTACATGTATGGTTAAGTAGTAGTGGCTGGTGAGGTGATTTTTATGCTTTCCAACTTTAACGTGGCAATGTGAGCTGGAGTGCAACATAACCAGAAAAAGGTTGCTACAGAAGGGAGGGGGCTTAGCACACCAACCTGTGGGAGAGTAAGTTAAAATGCCAAACAAAGGCAAATGTCAAACACTGCTGTTCAAAATCAGCAATAAATTGCAGGTCCTAGTCTAATAATTAGTTCTTATGTGAGAAAATGACAGCATAGCTGCCAACTTGTGAAAATGAAAATTAGGGAGATTTTTGCATGGACCCATATTTTATACTAAAACCAATCCCTAATAAATACAAAAGGGATTGTTCTAAATTAAATAGGGATTTTACACACAAAAGTTAAATCGTTCGGAATAAAATCCCTATGCAAAAAACAAGTGAAATTTGAAGGCAAAAACTTCAATGGTGATCTAAAAATATATAGTGTTCAATTAGAAACGATGTGAACATACATTCTACGCAAATGACCCCTAAATCATAAGATGAAGGAAAAAGTGCCAGTTTTTGAAGAACACTGACTTTTTGTGACACTTGCTTGATGTCTCTTGATTTCACATGGGTGATGTCAGTCTTTCCACCATGCATAACAAACATTACACAGAAACAAACTTCATGCGAGGTTTCACTACATGTACATTTCAACATGTACCAATTGGTTAGGGGTTGTGCAGGGGAATATGGACGAGGTACACGTATGGTTTAGTAGTAGTCTTTCCAACCATGACCGATGTTTATGTCCGTAACACAACAAAAAGTCTGCCCTTTTCTGGGACGTTTGATGAAAGGAAATTCATCAGGGGAATAAGTATCTTTAAATTTGATCAAATCTTTTCAGTCATTCAAATTTTCTTATCTGTATTCATGTTTTGTTATCGCACGCATGTAACTTCAACAAAAGAGGAAGTTTTTACCACACGCGCATCACTATAATCTTCAATTCTTATCCAGGACTATTTGCTGCTAAGCTATTTCCCTGCACGATAAGACAAACAACTTTTCTTGTTACCATCAGAGAATTTGTAAAACTTTTTTAAAAAGGAATTTCTCACTCTTCCCCATTTACGACACGTGAAGTCATTTCGAAAAGGGGGAAAAAACAGAGGCAAAAGACTTTTTGCCCCACAAGAAATTCCTTATGGATATTTTCAGAAGTGGGGATTCTTTTCAGATGAAGTAGGGAATTTTTGTGATTTTCATAAAAATTCGGGAGATTTAAGAACTTTTCAGGAAGTCGAGAGATAAAGCTAAAATTCGGGAGACTTGGCAGCTATGTGACAGCAGTGCGACAAAAATGATCAAATGACAAGCAAGTGAATTAAAACTCTCAAATCAATAGATCTTGTTTCACCCAAATAGCAGCATATGTAAGGTGATTCTGTAAGCCTTGTTTACACAAGAAATAAAATATCCCAGGAAGTTACTAGCAACAGGGATTTATTTTCGCTACAACCGGTTTACACAGTGTTTAGTTTATGCTAGTATCCCCCCCCCTTTTTTAGAAGTCATAACAGGTCACGTGAGTTGAATGGAAGTGGTTCGCTCAAAAGCTGACAGTTTTCATGGCACAAAGGATTGTTTAGGATGAGGTCAGAGTCACCCCACCATTATTCCGCAATAAAAACAGGTCTATTTCGAGGGATCTCCCCCTCCCCCCAAGATGAAAAAAGTTGCCACGCAGGTAATAATCACCAATTTTTAATCTAATTCTGAACTTCCCTTCTTTACTGGGTTTATGCCTCACCTTTGCAGCAGAAATGAGATCTCACACACTAAAACCCCCAATTTTTAGGTGGACACTTATAAAATTATCGAATTCCGAATTGGTGGGAGCGGCAAGACAGTACAAAAATCCTAGTTATGGCCCTGCGTCATACTCCCTCCAGTAATATAAGCTCAATGGATTTCAGCGCCGATTCACCCATTGAAGAACAGCTCGCATTTGGCGGCATTTTTGTCTGGCACACTCAGCAACCAATCTTGATAGAAGGGATTTTTCAGCCACAAGTAATTAAAAGTACACACACTTGCTACTCATTTTTTGTTTTCTTTCTTTAAAGAACCTTGTACAAGCGCTTCACATCACTCCTAAATAAATATTTTCTTGACAGCATGGGCGGAGATACGGGGAGGGGGCCTAGCGTGAAAGGTGAAGTTGACTGATCTAATGTATATATGCATATAGATCAGAGCGGGCCAGAGCGTGCCGACTGAGCTGAAGAAAAAAACCAATGACCGGAAGTTCATTTTGAACACTAGCTTTTATTCCATAAAAGTTGCAAGGAAAAAAACAAGATCATTTACGATCATAAAAAAAATAAATAAAACGGCCGACAAATAACAACCGGCAATCTCAGGGAGAAAAAAAACAATGCAGACATACACGCGGGAAAAAAACCAGCCTACAATATAAAGCAGAGCTCCCGTGAGGGCGAGAGCACGATGCCCGTGATTTACATATTGCGTCGGGCCGGCGGTTCCACGTGCACAGAGAATAAAAAGGGAAAAAACATCCCAACACAGGTTTTTGGCACCGCATGAACCGAACTGGATCATTTCGCGTCGACAGAAACGTGTTACATAATCACACTACGCGTTTCTGTATTTCTACCATGGCGCATCAGCTACTCTGTCATTTGCATACTCAGGCTTGAAGGGAAGCATCGAGCTCGATGAAGGGAAGTGAAAGAAAAAAATGAGAAGATCTGTAAAACGAGTGGCGCACAACCCATTTGACTCCTCCAGAAGCAGTCGGCCAATCACTACCGACGTAAAACAGCCGCACTTGTATTATTGGTGAGTGGACGGCGTGTCACGCTGGGCGATTCACTTTGCACGCGGCACAGAGAACCTGCTCCTACGAAAACCCAGCTTAAGAATAATGGGAAAAAACTTGCTTTAAATCCAATTATCCAGGGTTATTGGCTGCTAAAGCTTTTTCCCTTACGGAGTAAAAAAAAAGTGGCGAAAACTATTTCGGAAAAAACAAATTTTTCAAGGACTCTCACAGAATTCTTAAAAAAAATTTCTTTTTCAAGTACTTTCAAGGCCTTGAAAATGAACTTTTATTTCCAAGGACTTTTCAATGTTTTCAAGGACCGTACGAACCATGTTTAATCCGCAAACATTTCCATCCCCAGGGTCAGGTTTCTTCCAGAAGAAACCCAACAAAAGAAATGTTTCTGGGGCAGTGGAAGAAATTGGAAAAAACCCCCCAAAAGAAACTGAAAAAAAATTTGCATTAATTACCAGTTAGTTGGAGTACACATAATTAATGCTTGTTATTTCACCTCACCAGTTATGAAGTATCAAATGTTTTAAAAACAATATTTAACATTTAATTATAAATATCTCACCAACATGTGTAGTATTAAGTTTTCCAAATAAGGAACATATTAAAACAAATTTCAATTACTGCTCAAAATGTTAATATCAGTATAAAAATATTATACAATTTAAAAGTATAATTAATACATGTTTGTAGAAAATGATTAGTTTCATATTTCAGCACATTCGTCTAATTACCTGACAACATATAACTATAAGGAGAAATGTCGTGTTTAACAAAAATGTAAAAGGACTTTAGGAATTATCATAGGACATGTGTATGATCAACAGGTGTTCCCTATGCAATAAGAACAAAGCTGCTGAGAGACAAGCTGTAATAGCCAAGTGAAATGCTAAGAAATATTTTTAATCGTAATGTTTTTTCATTATTGTGAGTGACTATCGCCACGAGGAGGATAGAAGCATACTTGACATAATTATATAAATTGCACTTAATATATCAGCTACAGAGAGATTGTACAAATAGTGCTGGGGCTTTTTACAAAATGCAGACTTGATGCCTTATTTGTAAGTCATAAAAGTAAGATGAGAACAAATGATAGAGAAAAATAGTCTCTTCATGTGTCTTATCCTAATAAATATTAGGATGAAAGATTGCATTCTGAACAGAAACTGTAGCAAAGTATAGTAACTTATGATTTTTTTTAACTGCTAGTGAAAAACTCCTGTCATACCATTCAAATTTTAATATTGTATTATGGTAAAAAAGATGTAATAAACAAGTAATGTGTTCAATATCTGAAATTCTCAAAAAGGTGTGATTGTGTTGAAATGCTTCCAAGTTCTATAATTCAGCAGGTTTAAAAAGAATTTTACATGTGTTTTTGATTCCTCCACTCAACTTTGGAACAACCTAATGGCTGTCATACCAAAAAGGTTTTGTTACACTGAACTGATGAAAGTGAACAATTTTAAAATGGTCATATTTCTTGGCAATAAAAGTAATTTGAAGTTCATAAATCAAGGACTTTTTGTTCATATACACAACTAATAAAAACCTTTCAAAATTAGAATATAACATCACAATTGATAAAATCCTGTAACAGGAAACCTATTTCTCCCTGCTGTTTTTTTTTCACAGTTTTTTGCAACATGGAGATCCTAATCTTGGCAGTGACATGCATGATGAACTTTGTAGATATGTCAAAATGCTAATAAGCAACCTTTCAAGTTCTATAGACTCAAAAGAATTTACTCTTTTCAATCCACACACAAAAAAAAACATAACACTTGTTTTTCAATGTTGCATTAAAGTGAGGAAAATGAGTATTTTTATATTTTCTGATATTTTGTAATTATTTTTTTGTAACTATGTTTCCTAAGTAAAATAAAAATGTTCATAAATTGTCTCATAGACCGAATTCAAATTTATTAGAGGTGTTAAAATGTTGTAACACAAATGATGAATACAGAAGGAAGACTAGTTTCTTTCACACGGAAGAAAATCCAACTCTTTAAAAGACTGATGCAGTTATTAATTTGCATACATAATTAAATTAGTGAAATTAAATTTACTTAATGTTATAAAAAATAGAATTTATGCTTTAGATATAGCAAATGTATAACTTATGAGGTAAATTATTGAAGGAAAACTAGTTTCTTTCGGCCGGTTTTTTGGCTTTGTAAGAAACTGTCCAACCCTGCCATCCCCCAACCTGACAGATCAACTGCCAGTGGGGGAAGTCTGCTATTGTTCAAAATTTGATAACAGAAGGAAAAAGACTCATTTCCCTTCACTTTGGGGTCTTATAGGAATATGTGTACAGTGAAAATAATAGAAAAAATAAGAATTTTCTTACTTGATTTCTAATAGTTCTCAATATTGAGAGGTAAAAGCACATGTCACTTATGCAGCAGTTTGCAGAAGGTTTAGTGATTTTTACAGTGGCTATAACTGCCACTGTACTGCCACTCTTTGTTAACTGAAGTAAGTTTGTCAGGGTCTGATGAGGAAATTGTTAAAATTCTCTGAAAAAATTCAAAATTTAGAATTGAAGAAAATGTGGGTTTTTTCTATTCTGTGTGAATACTATAATTTTAACTCTTTAAGCGGTTTCTAAAATTCTAATGTAGGTCAGGAGAATTTTAGAAACCGCTTAAAGAGTTAAAATTATAGTATTCACACAGAATAGAAAAAACCCACATTTTCTTCAATTCTAAATTTTGAATTTTTTCAGAGAATTTTAACAATTTCCTCATCAGACCCTGACAAACTTACTTCAGTTAACAAAGAGTTCTGAACAAACAAGAATGGGTAATCAGGGTTCTACTGTATTGCCATGAACTTCTGGATATTGATTGATAATAATATTGAATTATTTCTCTCTATCACATTAAATAAATTTCAAAATAATACAAAGATTATAGATACAATACAATTCATCACTCACTTCTTTCTTTGTTTCAAATATTTCAACCTCGTCTTTCTTGGATTTCTTTTCTTTTTTCTTCCTTCTGAAGTATTTGTCATCCAGATGTTCTGGAATGTTCACTTTGCTAATATCTAACTTTGTGCTGGTGGCTATTACATAAATCTGATTGATCCTCCTCAAAGGACAGCCATTGACTTTGAATGGCCCTATTGGAGAGAAATCATATTCTATTAACTCCCTTGTTCAAAAAAAACAAAACGAAGAATGAAATTTCAACTCCTCTCAAGGAAAATGGGAGTGAGAGGAAACTTCTGGCTAATTATTTTTGCAACATACTACACAAAGTAGGCTAATTATACAATTAGCCCAACATATGCTAAATGTGCCAGTGAAGTCACTAATGCATTATCATATAACATGAAATTTCTGAAAGTGGTGCATAAAAATTTTACTCGCACCACTCACCAATGCACTTTTACTTGGTAAGGCCTAAGTGACAAGGCCGCCTGAGAGTTAATCAAGGATTACACTATAAAAGTTTGATAAAATATGTCTTACAAAACTTTTATAGTGTAATCCCAGCTTTAGAATGTAACAACATACAGAACATATGCCAGATTTTTTTTTTACAATCTATTTTTAAGGATATTCAAAGCTTTCTAACAATAAAAAAAATATAAAACAAAAATATTATACCATATGTACAAAACACCCTCTGACCATATTTTTGATGGTCATGTTTGTGGTTCCGAATGTCTCTAAATTCTATGAATTGTCACACACAAGAGATCTTTTTCATTCAGTGGTAACTTAATTTTTTGTGTGCGAGTTCTTGATTCATAATTTTTTGATATGAATAGGCAGCTGTCATCCATTATATTTTTTTCCAAACAGGGATTTTCCCATAAAAAATGAGAGTATTAGTTTTTCTCAAGTGGCACCAGTACTTCAAAGAACACCACCTTAGAGGAACATAATTACTGTTCTTGGCAAAAAGGGGAGTGCCAGCCCCCCCCCCCTTTACCCAAACATGTACGGGTAACATCTTTCACACTTATTTGCCACGTGTAATTCCACACCCCCAAAAATTAAAAAAATTCCTAGACTTGAAAAATCTGTAGTTTGTCACATGGCAAAATATTTTGCTGCCAAAAAAAATGAAGGAAATCAGAGATTATATAGGATGACCATATGTTTATGACACTTGTTTTCGCAGAACAGCCCCCCCCCCACCCTCATCCATAATTTTGGCAGTCTTGATTTCTTTCTTTTATATGAATAAAATTATCCCACATTTCCATAATAGAGAAATTGGAAATTTTATCCTTCACTGAAATCAAGAGACACAAAATTGTTTTGTCAAGTGAAATAAATTATGTTATACTGTTTTTTCTTCAGCCCCAGATATCAAGATTGACTTTTTTTCTATACATAAAACAAAAAATTAGAAGGCTAACAAGTAAATCAGACTTCATGAGATAGTGCTAGAAGATAAAGGTATAGATACGACATACATTCCACAACATGGCTATATGATGCAGGTGATTTCATAACAATATCAACTGTTTTTAATTGAAGAATTCAGATTACATAGCTGCCAACTTTTAAAAATGAAAATCTGAGAGATTTTCACGTGAACCCATATTTTCTACTAAAACCACCCTTAAATAAAATACAAAAAGGCATTTTCCAAATACAAAAGGGATTTTTCACTTATAAAAAATAATCTGTAGGGTATAAAATCCCTACTCAAAAATTTGAAGTCAAATAAAATAGGTATTTTTCCCACATGTACGTTAAACCCTTGGGAACAAAATCCCTACATAAAAAACAAGTGAAATTGGATGCCAAAATTTCAATGGTGATCTATAGCATTTACAGAAAGAACATAGAAAATTTATTTTAAAACACGTTCAACTGAATACAGCCTCTTTAGAAAAAGTACTTTAATGTAAATTTACTCATATGTGGGAACGCTTTCTTTAAAAAAAAAAGTCAAAGGACTTTTAACAAGAAAATAAAAATGTGATGTAAAGGTTTGACTTAAAAGTGAAGTTGTGCATGTATAGCAGACTTAGCTTACTTCACAAATTCATTACTGAAATCTTTTTGAAAGCACTTAGTTTCCTGACAATTGTTTAGCTACTAGTAAACTTTCCAGGTTATCATTAGAAAGAGATGATCTAAAGTCAGTTTTTATTTTTCTAACCTGACTGAAAATTCTCTCGCATTCAGCATTGGAATGAGGAATTACAAGTATAGACAGCATCACTTTGAATAGTCTTTTGTATTTTTTCCCCCAATTGTGCTTGTGATTTTACCAATCCGTGTCTATTTATAAACTTGTTTTTCGTTATTTAACAAGTCAACAAAATCTTCCATCTGCAATTCGCAGAACTGTGACTCTAAATTATCCAAGACCTTTTCCGTAGTTTCATCTTCTTTCTTAAATGAAATGACAGGAAACTTTTTTCAACAAAATACTTGACTTTTGAAAAGTCAGAATATGAAATACACTGCTGGCCAACCGTAAATGCAACACCCTGAAGGAACCATGCAAATAATATGAAATTTACAACATGCATTAGCAGAGGTGAGATATGCAAATGATTAGAATTTCAGCGCAGACGCACATCACGCGCGCCTGTGGCGCCACTTCAAAACCCTATTTAAGGCTTGAGATTTCGACGATTTGAAGTACGGCAATTGTGTTTTCCTTGTGGTTTTTTTAAAAAAACGATCAATTATGCCTCGTAGAAAACAGCGATCATCGTTTGATCAAGTATCCGAGTTCGACAGAGGAAGGATAATGGCCTACCGAGATTGTGGATTATCTTTCAGGGAAATCTGTAGTCGTGATGGACGAAACCAAACAACTGTAATGCGGATATGTGATCGTTAGATGCAGGAGGGTACGACGGACCGACGTGTTAGATCGCATCCACCTCAGTGCACCACTTCACATGATGACAGGCGTATTGTGCTTATGGCAGTGACGGATCGCTCAGCCACATCACAAACCATAGCACAGCACATTCAGTCTGTACCGCATCATCCAGTGTCTGCGCGTACCATGCGACGCCGTTTACAGCAGAGTGGTCTGTCCGCAAGACGTCCATTGCTTCGCCTACCCTTGACGCAGAACCACAGACGTCTCCGCCGCTAATGGTGCGATGAAAGAAGGATGTGGATGGCACAATGGAATGAAATTGTCTTTACTGACGAGTCACGCTTCTGTCTGCAACACCACGATGGTCGGATTCGAGTCTGGAGACACCATGGAGAGAGGATGCTGAGCAGCTGCGTTATGCACCGCCACACTGGTCCTGCACCGGGTATTATGGTATGGGGCGGTATTGGATATCACTCTCGCACTCCTCTAGTACGCATTGCCGGTACTTTAAAAAGCCAGCGCTACATCTCCGAGGTGTTGGAGCCAGTTGCCCTTCCTTACCTTCAGGGCTTGCCCACAGCCATATTTCAACAGGATAATGGGCGACCACACGTGGCACGCACTGTCCAAAGGTTCTTCGTCAATCGCCAGATTGAATTGCTTCCCTGGCCAGCTCGCTCTCCGGATCTTTCGCTGATAGAAAACACGTGGTCCATGGTTGCTCAACGATTGACCCAGATTACATCCCCAGCTGCCACACCAGATCAACTTTGGCAACGCGGGGAAGCTGCTTGGTCTGCTGTACCCCAAGAACACATCCAAAGTCTCTTTGAATCAATGCCGAGGCGTGTGGCAGCGGTGATCTCCAACAATGGCGGCTACTCTGGCTACTGATTTTGGCAGAAACCACACTTCACAGAAGTCTATAAATTTAATCATTTGATGCTTGGTCAACATGTTATCTACAAAATAAATATTGTTGCGATATCTCGTCTTTCTTGGTGTTGCAATTTGGGTGGCCAGCAGTGTAGTTACTGGATTTACTACTTTAGCATTGACCAAAATTAAGAGGGAAAGTGTGATGTAATCCAAAATATTTTCTTACATTCAAAAAGACAAATGCTACCTCTATCTGGCAAAGAAACTAAGTTTGAAGTTAGACTGCCAACGACAATCTCAAGATAGATTTTTTTTTTTTGGGTTTTCAGGATTATGGTAATCCACAAGCAGTGGGGATTTTTTTCCTTTACAACATCTGCTTTCACAAACTTCAAGAGCAGCTCCTTAAAAAAATCTATAATCATTCGTCGTAAAAGGATACTGGATACTGTGACTAAAAATAGAGCAAAACTTCTCCAATACAGGTACGATATTTTTCAACAACAAACAGAGAATACCTTATTTAAATCAGATAAAAGAAATTCAACGATTCCTTTTTGATTTCTGGGTGTATCAATTTTCTGTTCGTGTTTTGATTTTGTACCTGTTCGCTCCTTCCCCTTGAAATTTTTACTCAAGGCTGGGAACTTCGGGAATTTTATTGAAATTCAAACCTATATTTGTGGTCTGGGTTGTTTCTGATAATCCCCAAAGCAGAATGTTTAGCACTGTTCTGCAACGAGCCCTCGGCTGACTGGAAATGTTCTGCGGTAAAAATCCCTATACATATAATAGTGTCTTTTGCCGCAGAATGTTTAGCACTGTTCTGCAACGAGCCCTCGGCTGACTGGAAATGTTCTGCGGTAAAAATCCCTATACATATAATAGTGTCTTTTGCACTTTTTCTTAAAATTCTTCCAAATTGTTCTGCAGTAGTGGTAATTGTTCTGCGACACACGTCGCAGATTTCGGCACATTCTGCTTTGGGGCTGATAATTTTCGAACTTTTGGAATTCCATAAGAATCCAAATTTGTGTCTGTTGTTTTTTTCCTACAAGTATTTGAAACTTCAGTAAAAAAACTCAACAGTGGGTCCCACTGTTCAATCAACCTATTCACACATCGACCCATGGATAACCACTGGTTTCGACACGTGAGGCCTTTTCTCATTTCTGTTCCATGCAGTTCGTGTAACTGCTCAAATTTACTCTTTCTTTACACTCCGTTTTAAATAGTAATAAACATCAAGTAAAATTTCATCTACATTTAAGGGCAAAGAGGCCATTCCTTGTCCAGCAGCGAGATCAGTGACATGGCTCACACAACCCATTACAAAAATTTCACTGTGATTGTCAGCTATAACTCAAGCAACACCTTTGCAATGCCCAATCATCACATTTGTATTGTCACAACCAAGGGCAATACAATTTTTTATTGGAATTCCCCTGGACACCAAACTGTCAATGTTTCTCCTTGTTGCATCACCATTCAAAACAGGAGCCCACAGTAAATCACTTTGAATTTGCAGTTTTCCCGTCGAAATACGTCACAACAATAGGATATAGTTTGTCATCCTTGTTACTACCATTGGTAGCAATAGCAAACGGTTTCTGACATAGAACCACAATTAATGAAGATTGTTGTTCTTCAGAAATCACACGAATTATAGCTGTTGCTTTTGTGCAAGCACATCCATACTTTCAAGCAGTTTCGGAATCCGGAAACATTTTCTTCAGTCAAAAGTTCATCAAAAATGATGTGAACAAACATTCTGCGTGAATGACCCAAAAATCATCGGAAGATGAAGGAAAAAACACGTCAAATTTTAAAAAGAACATTGACTTTTTTTGGCATATCACATGGGTGATTTAATTCTTTCCACCACGACCGATGTTGATATCTGTAACACAAACTGTACAAAAAAGCAAAAGTCATGATGGAAGGAAATTTATGGAAAGTATATAAAATTTAATTACTTTTTCAGCTTATCAGTATCCATGTTTTGTTATCACATGTACATGATTTCAACAACAAAGAGGGTTTGACCACATGCGCGCCACTGTAACCTTCAATTATTATCCAGGACTATTGGCTGCTAAGCTATTTCCCTGAACGATAAGACAAGTAACTTTTCTTGTTGCCATCGGAGGGTTCACACTGTAAAACTTCCATAAAAAGAAATTCCCACTATTCTCCACTTACCACACGTGACATCATTTCCAAAAGGGAAAAGAACAGAAGCAAATGACCCCCCCCCCGAAATTCTTAGGGATTTTTACAATTTTTTATAAAAATTCAGGAGATTTAAGAACTTTTCGGGAGGTTCCCAGAAAAGTCGGAAAAACCATAATGCATGGTTTGGCTGACCTTAACAAAAACCGCTCTTTAGCCAGCCATCGCCAATTCACACTTGACGGCAGTTTTATAATGTGTAACCATTTTTCTACATGCTAATCAAAATTACACTAAGAAATTGCATCAAGTCATTTGCTGATAGGGCAAATAAGCAATTGGCCTTCAGATAAATTTGAAATTTTTCTCGAAACAAAACAGCGCATTGCGATTTGGCACAAAGACAATAGCATAAATATGAATTGCCACAATGACTCCAAAACATGGGCATTTAAAATTGTACAGCTAGCGCTATGCATGTGGTGCAAAGTTTGCAGCTACCCAGAAATGATTTACAAGTGGAATACACAAAATAATTCACTCACCAGTCACAAGCAACAAACCAGTTGAAAGCTGCTTCAGAAACACAACGCGCTACAAAAATATAATGGGGAGAGAGATAGAGTTAAAAGATGCAAAAAATATCATTTATAAGAAAATTCTGAAATTTACATTATCATTTGGTTTAAAAAGCATTAATCACAATTTTAATACTAATTTATATCATGCTCTTCACTGTTCATTACTACAATTATAAGTCGTCCACATGGAAATATTCAATGTTTTGCTATAATGACCCCTCCCTTATCGTTTCACACAAAAGACACATTGAAAATTGGAAGAAATGAAGTTCATAGGACTCTCATTTGGACGGAATAAAAAATATTTTGTTGCAATGTAAGCAGTTGTGACAAAGCTGCATCCAGGTCAGAAAATGATGAAACTGTATTATATCAATTATTTGCATGCCCATATAATATACTAAACTCTCCAATATCAAGGGTCAAAGTCAAACACAATTTTATACATTTTTCACAAAAAAAGGTGGGGCAGAATAGAGTTCAAATGGTGTATAAGACCGAATGGTCTTTATTGGCCATTTGGCAAAAAAAAAACATGGGATGAATAAAGAAAGATTGTGGGACATTGCACTGGTCACAATAACACCTCGTTGTTACAATGTGCGATGAACTGCATATGCCAACAAGTATATAGAACTTCCCCACTAAAATCGCCATACGACTGATTGAAACACAAGCTGCTGTTTAAAGCTAAAACTGCTTAAAAAAAAGCAAATCAAATAAAAATTGAATTCATGAAAAAAATACATAGTGCCTTTAAAGTTTCCAACTTATACATTTTCATGGATTGCGACATTACATCATTTCCTGCCAACCCCAACTCATTTAATCTTGCTCCCAGCTGAGATTACGGTCTTTCTAAAGACAATTAAACACCACCGAATGAGAAAATCCTACATACACAATGTATGCTTAAATTAGATAAGTAGAAATTTTCAGCAGGGGTGCATTACCCCCCCCCCCCCACCAACTCTGTCAGTCTAAATACTACCCGCAAATCATCGCCAAAAAATTGATGAAATGCAACCTAAATTGAGACAATCATTGAAAGACTAATTTTTATTATTGGACGCCCAAGAATAAATAAAATTCAACCAGATTTCAATGAATTAAAAACCAGGTCATTTAGCCAGTTTCACCAAATACTGCTTATTTTTGACCAGTACCATGACAAAATCTATAAATTCTATCAGCACAATTCACAAACCAGCAAGGATACGGGACAACCTCATTACCAAAAAAATATGATTGCTATCTCCAGATTATTATAATAGACAATTCACACAAACTGTTTACAACAAAAGGATTATCTGAACAAGGTAGGTAGGGCAGCCTGTTAAGTCATCTCAATTATTAATCATTCTTGTGGTGAGCAGGTTAAAAAAAAAAAAAAATGTGCTATGCTATCTTGAAAATAATTAAAAGTAAACACTCACTTTCCCTCTATGTCGTCCAGCCAATACTATCAGCACAGTTCCAGGAGTAATACTCTTGCGCAAATATCGCTTGTGTTTACTAAATGGCACCATCTTCCTCGTCTTTTTAAACTTAGGCTTGTCCTCAGTTGGATAATATCTCCTCTATAAATAAAAACATACATGAAAATTGCAGTCCATTAAGGAATACAGCAATTGGGCAGGAAAAATATTTTATTGATTCTCTGCAGCAACAGCTACACTAAATTGTTCACAGAAACATTCATTTTCTCTAACACAAAATTACTTGTTAACAGTGACATTTGACGGAACAATCCAAATTCATTCTAAGACAACTGGAATTGGAATTTTCGTTTGGTTTTCAAATATATTAGACATCTCTTTTGCATACCTTCACACTGACTTATTATAAATACAATCTTAATTCCCAAGATGTACAATGTTAGCACCACTTCTAAAACTTACGCATAGGTGCCAATTCACAAAGACGGAAAATCTGTACTTTGGTAAATTCCCAATATACAATATACCACAATTTGATAACTTTATCACCAAAATGCTTCGGCACTAGGGTTGCTGCCCAAAAAAATATTAAAACAAGTGGAAATAAAAATGTATACATATATCGAATACATTAATAATTATTAAATTAATTAATTAATAAAAATCAAGAAACACCTGTAGGCCGTATGTTGTGCAGCGCATGCCTGTGGCACGCAAATAGCTTTGCCAACATTGCAACCCTCGGACGCAATCAGCCACAAAAAAAAAAAAAAAAAACCACAACCAGGAAATAGTGTGGAAAAAACGGCACAGGAAAAACCAGCTTTGAGCAGAACAAAATAGCAAAAATAAATAGGGAAAGAAAATCTGATGTAGTGGCACCATCTATGTTTTAGAACCTGGATGAATTAGGTAGGTGACACTGTTTTGGGACATATGAAAATTTGGAGTCAAAACAATATACCGGATATTGGGAATTGGCCACTTTGCATGCTTTTAGCATCATATTTGGTAACAATTAAAGATTTTGGAACAGGTGCTGTATAATGCAAAAAAAAAAAAAAAAAAATCAAACATATACATCAATACATATTCTTATGTATAAACAATTAAAACCCAGAGTTTTTCTGGGTATCCAGATTCTTATAAATAAACAACAGTCCTGCATGTTGTATAAATAAGTATATTCTATGTATGAAAAATTAAAACCTGGACTCTTTCTGGGTATCCACATTTTTTAAATACTAATTCTCAGAATGAAAAAGACTAAATGGCTGTTCAAATGTTTGAAAATACGAGTTAAAAATAACTAGCGCCAGGTAATCAGGAATAATCCTAGCAGTGACGCGTTGGAAAGTGAAAATGAAATGACACTACTGAACAAAGTGAAAAACTTATCCGTTTGAATTGCCCGCATTTTATACTACACAATCTATAATGGATGGGCAAGTTCTGGAAAGAAGCGAGAGAAAAGAAAAAGCAACCCACCGCAATTATGGCAGCAACTTATAGGACACTTGGCGATCTGGATTATACTGCACCTGTTCCAGATACAAAAAAAGGGAAAGAATCCAATTTCTGACCAGAATTTTAATAAGGCTGAAAAATCAGAAGCACTGGCACCTATGCTTACGGATGCATTCACAAACAAATGATAATTAATCCCAATGTTTGACCTTAAACAGAAACAGTTTACAAAGCTCTTAGTAAAATCTGCTTGATCATTTCCTTGACTAAAACTCAAAAGGCAGAGAGTACGTACAGGGGCAAAAGATTTGCAATGACATCACGCACCTTGCCGGGCATTTTAAGACGCGTATACACTAGCGCGTGGATCGCCAACCTGTCCCCTATACCGAAGCTGTTCCGGGAAAAGATATCCAAAATAATTCCAATTAATCCTATACACACACTACATCATATATACGGAAGAAAGAGAAAAATATGAAGAACTATCCCAACAGTTTTTCAAAACACTGCGGCTATAAGGTGACGTCATTTGGAAGAAAAAAAAAAGAATAGAATGGAAAAAAGAGAAACCAGTTTTAAAATGGCAGTAAAACCTGTTTGAAAGACACGCTAGGACCACGGAAAAACAACCAGCAGCGCCACTGCCTCGCACAATTCTTCGAATATTCTGGAACGACAACACAGCAGAACAACAACAAACCAGAGCGCGCCAACAATGGCAACTTATCGCCGGAAAAAAAGTTGCCAACTTGGCGTGTCCCCTATACCGAAGCTGTTCCGAAAAAATAAATCAATAATTATATATTACTGATAAAATTCTGAAAAGTTTTGTTATGCAACTTCTTGGACTATTTAATCACCCTTTGACTTAATCTAGCACAATAAATCAATAATAAAAAAAGTCATGGAAAATACTCAGTTACATATTTTTCAATTGATTGTTTATTCACTTAAGGGGAAAAAAAGAAGCTATATGATAATCAAATACCTCTTTCTTCAGCAAAACTCGTCGTTTTCCACCATTTTTCTCTCCCCCAATAGGTTTGATGATGTACTTCGGCTTCCTCTTGGGTTGTTGTTTCTTTGGCGTTTTAACCATCTTAACCTTGAACAGACCCCTTCGATGGTACATTTTAGATTTGGAGTAACGCCATACTCCTCCAGGTAACATGTAATTTCTTGGAGCGCGGGGCTTTTTCGCCACTGCCTCATCTTTTTTCTTGGGATCAGTCATCTACACAAAATATAAATTCAAATACATAGAACAATATTTATGACATATTTTAACACTTTTTACAAAAATACATAAAGTGAGGAATTTGCTGTTACTGCCATCATGTATGACTAATTTAACAATCGAAATGACATCATTGCTCTTTCAAAAATTTTTTTTAACAAAGCCTTGACCGTATTTTGTATATAATATAGCTAATCCCCACTATTAAATCCATCAAAAAACTATTATAAATTAATGCTGTAGGCAGGAAAACACTTAATGGGAAATCTCGAATGAATATTAACAAAAGTTGGGACCACAAAAATGTCCTACAGTCAATGCTTATTATCACGACCATCATAGAGAACATGTCTTCCAATAACTATACTACATGTATTTTCCCTTTGATATTGCTCATCTTCATATAAATGAGATATAGTCAAAATTCTCAAGAGCGAATTAGTGGGAATGCATTTATAGCTAAGTATTCCCCCACCCCTCCATGCTCTGGAAACGGCCCTGCTACTGGGCATTTCTGGGGGGGGGGTGAAAGTTCTCTCTACTCTAGTTACGATTCATTTTCAGAACTTTATATACTTTGTTACTGACAAAGAATGATGCATTAGGTCAGACCAAGTGACCATGACCCCCAGCATGAAGGGGGGACGTTTCCTGTACCTAATAACTTTATTGTGAATGGGCCCAGGGCCGTAACTATGGTGGTGGTGGGGGGGTCGTACTTTTTTTTTCACTCCTTGAACATTACGGGGGTGCCAGAATGCGTGATTGCTCCAGCTGACCAAGCATTAATTGTGGCCGTAAAAAAGCCTGGTCAGATCTAGTCTAGAATAAGCGGTCACTCCACTCAACATCAAGGATATAGGACTTCATTCTCTCATTAAAAAAGTATAAAGCATATAAAATCAGCGTTGCTTTCCATCAATGAGAAATAACTAGCGTTAAAATAATAATTCAATACAGTATATTATTTCCAATGGACACCCATCAATATTTGATAAATGAATATGATCACAGTCAACTCCTAAAAATCCTTAATACCCAAACCCTTGCAAAAAACACATATTTAATTTACCATTGACTTGATCGCACTCTTTTATTTCCAAACAATTCGTAGGATTAATTGGATTGAAAATTAACTTACCTTACCGCTAATGTTTTTACGACGGCACCATGGAGTATTGAAGGTAAGAGTTGTTTACTTCGAATCCACTAACAAAAAATGAAAAAAAAATGAATTAAACTAATCCAACTGCCTCGAAGAAAGAAACTGATTACGCTTCTTGAAAAATTCATTTTATGAATATTTAATCATGAACTTTAACATTGTTTCACAAAATTATTGATTATTTACGTGAAAATGAAATTTTGAAGTGAAAATGATCGATGGGTGGAAAGACCTCGTGAAATGATATGAAACTTCACAAAAACTGAAGTAAACAAGGGGGACGTGTTTCCATTGGCGATCGGCCATCAATCAGATGTGATTTCGTCGTACATAGAGCATCGTACAGTTTTTTTTAATAATTATTTTCATCGACTAATTATGAACTTGGGTCAGTCCAATCCTCATGGAAATAATATGTTATTCGCCGGTTTCAATCAAGATCAGGGTGAATGTTTATGATGACCATCTTTTCCGACGTTGTTTATATAATATATTTGACATGGTCTAGTTAAATGTCATGTTATATTGCGTGTTTCCATTGATATTAGTATTTTTCCCAGTGTTTTTGTGAAAAGTATGCGTGATTTAACAGGATCGTGTGAGGATGTCAATCATGAATGTTTTATAAATATTGACTCTTTAATATGGAGTACTAACCCGGTTTATTTGATTCATTGTAGCACAAACTGACGATGGTTATGGTAATGAGTTTTGGTGTGTTTAATATGTGAAAATTAATTTGTTGGACTTTTGCTTTACATGAATTATAGTAATTAATAATTAACTTCTCAATTTAATGTTCGAAAACTTAACCATGTAACTCAGTTAAATTTATACTTTCAAACTGAAATTCGTGTAAGTTCTTTGAAGGGTAAGATACTTGTGAGAAGTGTTTCTCACAGGTATCCTATTTCTTTTTCATCAAACAATTCTTTTATCGGATCTACCAATGTCGGTTTCCGTAGTATATTAGAGAACAGAACCTTACTGTGCTGAACTGAAACTGTCTAATTATGGACCCTACATGTGAAAGATGAAGCTGTGCCGCATAAGCATATGCGCATGAATCAGATGTACTTTAAGCTAGGTCACAAATTGTGGGTCAGTTTTCACACAGCAGCCAAATTATTCATTATTGTACAAGTTATAGCGCTGTATGAAAAGGGGCATTTTTGTCCATAACAATGTTTAACACTCGAATAACTCTCCTTTGGGTTTCGTCTCCAGGCTTGCTTGCATTTGGGGGCACACTCTGGTCTGGTAGGATGAACGATGTTGTGACTGTCTTGTTCTGGCCTTAGATGGGTGTCAATTGGATGGGACCTGAGAGTGCTGTATGGTCAGCATTTCACATGTGGGATGTGATATGGAGAGCAGGTCTGGGCGACAGCGGTCAGTCCACCTTCTGCCTACCGCTCTGGCAGACTTCTTCCCCCTATGGGGATATGGGTCAGGACTTTGTGCTGAGCCGCTCTCCAAAGAGTCAACCCATCCCTTCGGGGAGGGGGGGGGGGTAATAGGCACTAAATTGCCCACGCAATAGGCTTGGATTGATGTCGGCACTAATAGTAGTAGTGTGCTATAAAAATAGTGGAAGTTGTCCTGGGAAGGTTTTGGACACCTGGTTTCTTTTGGATGGCATTGCCCACAAAAAAGAAAAGAGAAACCGTCAGCTCTTGTGATCATGCAATGTTTGGCAATCAGGGTGTACAGTTACAGCATGGTTGTGTAGACATTGTGCTGGGCTCTTATCTTGAGAATCCAGGTTCGAATTGGGAGCACAATGGCTGTTGTCTGGAGTTGGTTTTTTGCAGTTTTCCAACTTTGAGGCCCAAATGAGAGCCATCTCCAATTTGAAAAGTCTCTCCCCAGTTGAATCTCGTTATAACAAACTCCAAGAGACTAGAGAAATCACTTTTTTATAACGAAATTTCTTTGTAAAGGAATTCCAGATTTTTGCATTGTTCTTATGTAAACTTATCTGTGGAATTAGAAAAGTGTTTGTTAAAACGAGATCTTTGTATAACGATATTTTTTAAAATGGCATTCAACTTTATTTACTATCTTCTTCAAAATATAGAAGAAAGATAGCAGTGCCAGCTGAAACACAAAACAGGCACAACTCTAATGGCATAAATGGGCCATTCTCCCGAAATAGGATAAAAATAAAAAGAAAATGTTACCAAAAATTCCGTCAAAATTCTTTGGGACACTTCTTTAACTGCTAATAAATGAAATATAGTCAGCAATGAAGTTTGTTTAAAATTCATGAGATGAAAAAATTAATTTAAATTTAACCATGTTAAGAGATAAGCAAATCCAACTAGGTATTTTTCCTGTTACAGCACTTTATTTGATATCTATGGGGTCATTCAAGTTATTACTTCAGCATCGAGAGGGGAGGAAGAGGGTTTCGGATTTGCTGACTTTTGATGGTGGGGGGGGGGGGGTTGAAAGGTTGCTTACGTCATCAATCACCCTTTTTGAAGATATGAAATATTGTAAGCTGCTGACGAAATTTTGCTGACAGGGGGGGGGGGTCAGTGTTTTGCTGACGGGTCAAAAATGGCTAAAAAAATCTGCTTATGTAATACTTGAATAGCCCCTATCCTTTACAATCACAGCATGTTCTATATATTTTGGTCATTTATTTTTCAACTTTGTTGTTTTTATCAATTGCATTCTGGTTCTTATTTTTATTTGTTTATTGCTCCTTTTTTATTTTCAATTTTATGGGAGACAACAGCTTTCTAATTTGCTTTGATTTTGCTAGAGCACGAGTTGCATTCTCGAAGTAGTCTTTAGATGAAGCATTACTGCAGCTGGATGTTGCAACCAAGAAATATGGATTTTGTTTACTTTTCCCCCTTTAACTTATGATCAGACCCATGGGTGGTTCGAGCTGACCTGCCGGCCGCACACAAAGCCTGATGTGCCACTTTTAAAGGCGGCTCCGGTGAGAGGCTGACAGGCCTGCAATCTAGGGGGACCTCAAGATAAAACCAACTTTTTCACCATTGTTATCGGGCAAGTTTTTTGTGGTTATACGTCACGCTGATAAAAAAACGGGAATCAAAGAAAATTATTTCTGTCTGCTCTGGAGGGGCGCCAAATCCGAGATGAGAGGGTGAAAAAAAAATTGAGAAGAAAACGTTTTTTTTGTCAAGTATTAGATAAGTTGTGAGGGAGGGGAGCTGACAGTGCTCCAGTTTGGCCCAGGACTCTCCATCCTTATCATTTTTCTTTTTCACTCTATAAATTAACTGCAGAAGGGGCTCCATGAAGAATCTGGCTTGGGTACCCGATTCAATATGCCATGGGGAGGGGATAGGCTGGAAGCTCAAAAAAAAATAGTCCTGCATGCCTAGAGATTCTGTCTGGAGCCGCCCCTGATAGATTCCATTCTTGTTTCTGGGATTGCAGTCCCAGGCCCTGTCTGTATTCTCTCAAGTTTTCTTCTCTGTTGTCAAATAATGGTTCGACAAAAGCGTGATGTCATGTGAATTTTTATCATAAAATTTTTTGGGGTCTAACTAGTCTATTCTGCTGCCCAAGTGCACCGCACCCTTGCTTAAGCCGTCTCTGATCAAACCTTTCTGCTGGTTACCTAATGCCAGGAGAAACACATTTTTACATGTTTTTGCAACACAGATGAAAAAAAAAACAAGCATGTTGAAAACATGTGCTGTTCAGGGATAATAGATGTCTCCGAACTGAAACATGTGGTAAAGTGAAAATAATTTTTGATTATACAACCTCTGACAATAAAGTTCAGTGAATGAAGTCAGAACGGTCAATCTGGCAACACTGCCAAAGAAAAACGCTGCACATGCGTAGCGGCAGGTGTTCACCATCTGCTGCCACCGTTGTTCAGTTGAGCGTCGTTTGTGTTCCGTGAAAGACTTGTTTTACAAAGTGCTTGTTTAGTGCGTTGGTTCTTAACTAAGAACAGGAAAATGAATGAACTAAAGATCACTGAGGATGAGTCCTGGTGTCTCAGGTATGACCCTGAAACAAAACTGCAAAGCATGGAATGGCGTTTTCCTGCATCATCTCGTCGGAAAAAGGTCAGAGCAGAACAATCATGCATCAAAACGATGCTAATCACCTTTTTTGATAGTCAAAGCATTATCCACAAGGAATTTCTACCTGAGGGAACGACGATGAATTCTGCAAGGTATATTGAAATTTTGACCCGTTTCATAAAACATCTACGCAGGGTACAACCTCAGTACGCACAACAAGGTTTATGGTTTCTTGTTCACGACAATGCTTGCCCTCACACAGCCAATATCATCAAACAGTTCCTGGCAAAAAAAGGGGTGGTGCAAATTGAACATCCACCATACTCTGCAGATCTCAATCCTCCAGACTTCTTCCTATTCCCACGACTCAAACTCGCTTTGAAAGGAAAGAGATTTGACGATATTCCTGACATCCAAGGAAACATGACGAAGCTTTTGAACTCCATCCCAAAAGAAGACTTCTTGCGAAGTTTCCAGGACATGTATAGGAGATCTCAGCGGTGCATAGTAATGGGAGGTGACTATTTCGAAGGACAGTAAGGTAACTTTCGTTAACATTTCATCTATGTTAATGTTACAGGACCATTCACCAAATTTTATTGTCAGAGGTTGTATATTTCTGACAAAAAAAATAGCTAGGAGGAGGACATTTAATAAAAACACTCGCCTCCTTTTTTTCCTGAATACTAATTTGTGAATATATTTACAAATCTAAATTGATTTTAAAAGGAGGTTCAAGTAATAGCTACATTCTTCTCTTAACCTTTTCAACACAAAATTTGATAGGTGGCAACTAGTGTTGTAGGACTTGAATTAATGTTTTCCAAATGTCATGAATGGAAAAAAAAAGCTAGGGAGAATTTTCATTTGGCTATAAACTAATGATAAAAAATGTTTAAAATTATGAAAAAGATTAAATATGAAAGTATACTGGTCCTAAAAATATATATTATTAAAGAAAAATAATATATCTTTGTGTTAAGGTAGAAAGTGATTTTAAAATCCAAAAAATTGGCTGGGGACAGCCGGGAGAAGGTCATTTCCTTAAGAAATGGAAATTGGTTTGAGCAAATTTTTAAAATCTATTGATGAAAAAATTAAAAACAGTGGTGACTTTTTAGAAACTGGAATATAGACTGAATAGAAAGTGATGTAAAAAACAAGTTCTGTGTCAAATATATTTAATGTAAACTTTTGGGGACACAGTTTGGGCCAGTTTCATGAGAATCGTCAAATATGTTAGTATGGCCTCATATACACTCGGAACACATTTCCGGCATTTTCCAACCCACGCCAGTGGGGTTCAAACATGGGCCCTCGTCCTCGCGATTTGAGTTCATCACTATCACCACATCGATGAGAAAAACCAGTCTAGTCTAAATGAAGGATTGTTTTGGTCTCAGGGGTGCACAACCTGCATCCTGTAGGTCGAATGTAAGGTTCACCCACAAGGAGGTCCCATCTGCCCTTAAAGCAGAACATGCAGGAAACTACTGCTACATATGTTGCAGAACAATCAGTGCTGCAGCAGAACAATCTTCCTTAATTTTATGAAAACGTAAAAACACTATTATGGGAATTTTCACTGCAGAGCATTTCCATACAGCCGAGAGCTTGTTGAAGAAAAATGCGAAACATTCTGCTTATGGGCATCTGGCCCTGAAAAAGTTTTCCGGTACACACAGCACGATAGGACTCCTACGCAATGCGTAGATTGACCCTATTTCCTTTGTAAAAATACGGGAAATTGCAAACCATATAGTTATCACCAATTGAGACAACCAAAATTACAGGAATGTCCCATAGAATACGGGTCAATGGTCATCCACTATATATACATTTTTTGCCTATATCTGGCCCACAGACTGAAAAGATTATGCATCCCTGGCTTTGGTGGTTTGGGAAGACTGGAAACATCAAGAAAAAATTTGTGTTTTGTGCTAAGATAGATTGAAATGACTTGATGTGACAAAAAAAAAACGTGGCAAGTCAAATTTCACTTAACAAATTAAAGAATTCACATGGGTTTAAAAAGCTACATGTGTACTGAGAAAAGTGCTTATCAGGCTAAATTAAATTACCTTTGATTGACAACCATTTAATTTTTTACATTCTCTTTAATTGCTCTACTAACTGAGGTGCTTAGTGCCCCCCCCCCCCGTTTTTGGTGTTAGTAGATACACAAATTCGAAAATTTTTGTTGTCTTGGGGTCCTACTTGAATGTGTGTAGACAATTTTAGATGCAACCCATTTTAATCTAGTACCTAGGACAGTGCTTGAAAAAATCACAGGTGTCAGGTTGCCATAGTGTACTTGTTTCGGCAGTACATATACTAAAATTGGAACGATACAGAGGTTGCCGTGGTGACTAAAAACATTTCTATGTGCTATAACTGACGCTGGGAAAAAAATTCACTTGGCTTCTAAAGTATTTGATTGGCTCCTAGATTTTTTTCCCAATTTGTCAAGCTCTGGTTGAATCTAACTTCAATTATTTGTTACAGGGACTGCCAATTTGTAATAATATCCCTGGAAATTTTTTTTCATGGTTTGTAATTAATGGATTTTCTGTATCTATCTTTTGTAGGATGCTTTGCTTGTGGAATGGAAAATGGATTTCGAATTTATAACTGTGATCCCTTGAAAGAGAAAGAAAAACAAGGTATACACAAATTTAACGTAATCTGATAATTAACATATTTTCTCTTTGCATCAAATTAAAATTTATCAGTGAACATTCTTTTATTGTCTTGAATCAAATATGGCATTTCATTTCTGTATTTAGATACAGCTTTTTTTGGGGAGGGACAGGGCACTAGCGTATAATAAGAGTTCGTAGGAGCTTCTAATGTAGTGTAGGATCTCCTGAGTTTGTCAATATTTCATAATATTTTGATGAGAAAAAAAATGTAGAACAAACCCCATTTCTGCTGTTTTTTTTTTTATTATCAATTCATTTATCAGCACTTTTCCAAATTGTTTGTCTCACACTTTTGTCCATTGTTACAGATTTCCAAGATGGAGGTATAGGATATGTGGAGATGCTATTCCGCTGCAATTACCTGGCTCTTGTTGGTGGGGGAAAGAGACCTAAATATCCGCCAAACAAAGGCAAGCGAATTTGTGTGCTTAATCTGTGCATATCCTGATTTCTTTCACTTTTTGCTGTTTCAGATTCTTTTTTTCATATATCTTGTAAGATATAATGTCTGTTGCTCGCCCCACCCCTAAGTGAGCCCTGTGTGGGTGCACCTGCCTAGTTACGGCACTGACCACATGTATACCCTTATCACATAGGACAGTTCTGTTTTGCTGATCACATGGGAAAATGATTTATACGAAAAATAAAAAATGTTGCAGTCAAAATAGTTCCAATTCATTGTAAATAGGTCTGTCACATTTGCAATATTTGTTTCACTGGTGTTTCAATTCAATTTTATATATTGTCCTCTGCATGCCAAAAGCACACATGTGAAAATTTTCCCTTTTCTTTTATCAGCTGGTTTGATACGTTATTTTGCCTGAAACGTGAATGTTTAACCCTTATTGAAACATTTGTTACGAAAAATTTTATGAAAATAATGTCTATAGAGTAGCATGAGTAGAGTAAACATTCAAATGACATTTCAAACGTTCTTTTTTTTTTCAAGGACATTGCACATTCGTGCTTCTGGCATGAGGGAGACAATACTTTTGTAGACTTTTATGTTGTTTTTAAGTGTTTTATTTAATGTTTTAATGTCTTCAGAATATTTAAAATGGTATTATTCTAAGGATACCAAATGCAAGTGTACATAACTAGCCTATTTAAATATATGAAAAATTTCATTTATCTCTACTATCAGGGTATGAAAAAAATATAAAAAATCTGATTTTTTTGAAATTTAAAGCAGATTTTTTTGATTAAAATGAACTGACTGCTTATTATAACAAATTTGGTTGATCATTAAGAATGCATATTTTCATATCATCTAACTGCTTTTTTCCTCCTAATTGCTCAAATTTAATTAAGCATTAATGAATAAACAAACAAACTACAAGCAAAAAATACGAACACTAAAAATCTGTGTTTATGTAACATAAAGGTCATTGAGCCCAAATCAACTTTATGGATTAACATTTTTTGTAGAGAAAAGTGTTTTTATTCATAAATTACCCACCCCTATTAAAGTGAATGAATGGTGGCAACTCAGCATCACACATCTGGTGCAGACATCTCAATTCACTCAATGTGCAACCAAAGGGCCATTCACCATCAACTAAATAAAACAAATTCTATTGGCAAGATTGTTTCTTGCACAATGAATGAGTGTGTTTCTGACTTGCATGATGTTGCTTAATAGTTTACACATTTTACATTCTTTCACAGATTTAATGATTTTGGTAAAAAAACAAGCAAACTCAAAACTTTAATAAGAAAAGTAAAGTCGAAAGCCCAATGATATCTATGTTGGTACAACATCTACTATTATTTTGAATCAGCAATTAGGGCAAGGCTATGTGCAAAAAATTATTCTTCTATTTTTTTAATCATGGGAACTCTAGTGCCACATTGCAATGCATTGAATATAGTGTAGTTTAGTCAAGTTTAGCTCCCTATATTTTCTTCAGTGTTTTCCATGCATAAAATCTGGAAATAGAACAGCTTCCTTTCTGCACTGTATCTAGGGATTAAGTTCAAGTCTATATTTACCACAGAGATCTTCTATGCTTCTTTTAATCACAAACTTTATCACATACCAGTAACATGAAAACCATACCAGGTTACATTTACTTCAGTATCATTGAATTTATATAAAGAAAAAACAAAATTTAAATTTTGTGATTTAAATGAATGGTTTTTTAAAAAAATCAAGTGATGTAAATCTTGATTTTATCATGATTTAAATCAAGCTGATTTAAATTGGCGTACCCTGTGTGTTATTACTATAAATAACTTGGTTCAATTTTATGTTATTTTCATTCACATCGCTTTTGATTGGTACATTGAAAATCATCTATGCAGTTTGTCAATTATAATTAACCTCAGAGACTTGTTTTAATTACTTGCCAACAACATTACAATAATTTCCTCTCGAAAACAATGTTAAAATTAAATTATTAGCATAAATTTTAGAACCTTGAACAAATTATATATTGTTCCCCCCATGCTTGAAGCACGAATGTGCAATGTCCTTGAAAAAAACACAGAAAATGACGTTTTAAATGTTTGCTCTATCTATGTGACTCTATGGAAGTTGTTTTCCTAATATGTTTTTTAATGTGTTCAGTAGGGATACACATTACACATTCGCGTATCTTTTTTCAAAATTTAGATAGCAAAATAAGGTATCCAACAAGCTGATAAGTCCAAAAAGTGAAAATTTGCACATTCATGCTTCTAGCATGAGGAGGACGATATAGAATTAATAAGTTTTATCGTCGAATATTTTCCAGTTCGCTTCGCACCAGAAATATTGCTTTCTCATGCCCCTGATTAAGAACCACCGCTTTTTTGATTAAATTCTCGTGTAAAAAAAGTTCACATTTTGAATTTCCTGTGTATTTCATCACCATCAACCTTTTTCGATCCACTGCTGGTTGAAAGTCTCCTCTAAATGTTTCCATTTTACTCTGATGTTTTTGCCATCCGGTTGACTCCAGTCATTTTTCATCGATCCATCTTGTTTGGGGGATGCCTTCTTAGATGTTTAGCACCATGTGTGGGTGGGGGGTACCAATCCAGAATAGTTGTGGTCCATCTGTTGTTGTGTCTTCTTGCAATATAAGTCCAGCCCATTTCCATTTTAAACATTTAATTCTTTTCATGATATCATATACCATTGGGAGGCTTCTTATCCAAGTGATTTGTTTTATGTCTCTCCCCTTGTGATGCCTAACATACATATTTCCATGTTCCTTTGTATTGTTTTACTTGTGAGTGGCCACGTTTCATCTCTATAAGTCGGTGCTGGTAGTACACACTGGTCCAATCCAATCTTGATTCTTCTGTGTATTTCATTAATGGTTCTGTTGCCCATGGTAATTTCTTGTCCCAGGTATACATAGCTTTTTACTTCTATCTCTAATGTTGAGCAGGATCTTCAAAGCAAAGGAGTTGAACATAACTTTAGTCTTTTACAGATTCATTTTCAAGCCCACCTGAATACTCGCCTTCACCATTTCTTGTATCATTTCTTCTAGTTCGTCTAGATTACTGCTGATAGTAACAATGTTGTTTGCAAAATGCAAATGCTTGAGAAATTCTCCATTTATTTTAATTCCTTTCTCATCCTGATCCAGTTTTCTGAATATTTCTTCTAAAACAACGATAAAGAGCTTTGGTGAATTAGTATTACACTGTTGGACTTCTTTACAAAGTTTAATCTTTGCTTTTCCTTTATCCAAACGAATGGTTGCAGTTGCTTTGTCATGTATTTTCTGCATGATATTGATGTAAGTCTTCGCTACCCCAATTACATCTAGAGCTTTAACAACAGCATATGTGAAGACAGAGTCAAACGCTTTCTCAAAATCAATGAAGGCCATGCACAATGGTAATTCGTACTTCTTGTGTCTCTCTACGAGTTCCCTGATTGTTTGGATGTGATCCATTTTACTAAATCCGCTTCGTAAACCTGCTTGTTCTTTTGGTACTGTGTGTTTAGTAGTTTATCATTTTGTCTTGCAGTAATGGTGTGGGATGATCTGCAGAAGAAGAATGTTATTCAACTTGATTTCACATCCGATGTTAAAGCTGTCAAACTGAGGCGAGATAGGTAAGCAAGTTCACACTATGAAAGATCAATAAGTATTACAATATATCAAAATCTTGGTTATCTGACATATTGGGGATAGTGCTCATGCCAATAAATTGAAATTTACAGATTTTCCATAGTAATAAAAAAATGAACAAAAATTTTTACAGACATGTCATAAATTTGGCCAGGGAATTTGTAATAATTATGTGATCACCAAAGAAAGAGTTACTACAAAGGAAAAAACTTTGATTAAAAAATGGGCTTAGGTAATGAATATTTTACTGTATGTGTAGTTTTATAACTTATTTTTTTGCATGCAATATGCAACATAATTATAAGACCACCTCTTGTTTTTTGAGAAAAAGTCTCGCCACAGAGAGCAAAAGGCCTACAACTTTACAAATATTCAATCATTACACTTCACTCACAATTTGAAGTATAGATGGCAGCACTGAAATATCACACACAACACTAGCTACACACTCAGACTGTTAGGTGCCCTCACTCTGTGCCAGACTCTGCCACAAAGCTGGGCTGGAAGAGATATCTGTAACGGGATAAGTCCGGTGGCAGGGCCCCTGGCGTTCATTCATTCATTGTATTGCAATTTACTGTCATTGATAAGATGTGTTGGAAATGAAGACGCTGTCTATCGGTGGTTGCCTCAAGTTCATTAGGGGAAATATCTATATCTTCTCGTCGAACCCGGAATCGTGACAGCAACCTTCACTGCAGTAGACGAGCATCTTATTGTAACGTACCAGCCGTCATTATATCCCGGATTCTATTTTTATCTTTCCCAACATAATTTTTACATTTGCGAATGACAACAATTAAACAAACAATTTTCTTTCCACTAATAAGATTTATTACAACATTAGAGTTTTTTACAATTAAACATAAACAATTTTTTTAGAGTTTTAACTTTGGTAAATATTGCACATTAGATAGATTAGGTCTCACCGATCTGTCAATCTGTTAGACTGAGTTCATTTCATCTACGCTCCAGCATCTCCTTCAACTGTGTGGGCATCACCGGTCAGTATCCCATAAGGTCGAGTCTGCTCAGCATCTCGTGTGGTGGAGGTTCTATGACAGCATCAGCCCTGCTCCACTGTTCCTGCCGAGGTCTTGTTTCTCCATATGAGGCACACAAGACTAGGTTTCGGTGAAGAGTCTATGTCCAGAAGAAAAGGCTAATACTCCATCTCTCTCGTCTTACGGCTGATAGGAATAAGAGCCTGGTGCCGCTAGGTCGCTGCATCTAACTTAATTAGACTGTCGATTCACCAGAACATAATGACGTACTCTGCTCAAGGCGAGACGCCTTATTAAACACTGATCTTTCCATGTGTAAGTTAGATCTGTGTCTTTTTCAGCACACTGTAGGCTTTTAAGGAAAAACTTCATTCCAAAAACCAATCAGACAGCAGAATCAATAGCCTGTAAAAACTTAGTAAAACTCATTTACATATCATACAGAATAAAACACTATTTTCAACTTTTGACATGGAAGCTGGCAATATAGAAAAAGTAAACATTGAAGACCTGGCCAGGGTCCGCAATAATAGGCCTATTACGCGCTGAAATTCTCATGAAATTATTGACCATGAAATGGTCCATCGCCCACAGACAGCATGAAGGTAAAAACATTGCACATTTTTCTTGTATAATATATTGCAAAACATTTATCACAATTTGATTATTGCACATTTTAATATTTTGAGTTTGATGACGATCCTGTGCAAAACCCCCGTCGATGATCCGTGGGACTTTCCATCAATAACTAGTGGGTCACTTCATATGCCCCCAGTTTTACTAACTAACTATGAGTGAAGTGTTATGGTTGAATGATTTACTGTTGTAGGACTGTTGCTCTCTGTGGCGAGACTTTTTAACGGGGAGATCGGCTCGCATTTGCGCCTTGAAGTTGGGAACCACAGAAAACCAACTTCAGCCGACCACCACTGTGGGGTTCGAACCCGGATCCTCGCATCACGAGTCCGGCATTATAACCACTCGACCACCACAGCGGCGACTTATGTTACATTACCACCACGCCGCTCAGGTGTTTCCATCTCTGACTGGTGTTCATTATGGCGGATGCCTATCAACGTTTCAAAAATATTGCTCATGACAGTTTCTCCAAATTAATTCCCCTTGAATTCTCATATTCGATCAATAATTTAACTGTATCCCGAGTTTCTGAATTTAAATACCATGGCATCATAATCTCAGCTGACCTATGTTAAAACAAACATGTTGATTAAGTCTTCTAGAAATGTCTCGATAAACTTTTCTTCCTCTGTCACAAATTTGAGCACTCCACTCTGGATATGAGACTACTCTGCTACCAAATTTATATTGTTCCTGTATTCCCCTATGCTGCTAAAATCTGGGACCTCTGCATTTCCAGTAATATAGAAAAACTCAAACCTATCCAAAATAAATCCACCCATTTTTACCAGCCACAGGTAGATTTGAATGATTTCTGAAATATTTGAGCAAGAGATAGTTGAGAAAGCTAGATCAGAATGTTTTGAGAGGAAGAAAGTGGTTTTGGGCAATTGCATTGCTCATTTACAAATGACAGATCTTTCAACAATTTAAATATACTTTTTCCACCTAACTATTCTCAAAACAAAAACTTTTAATAGGAAATTGCAGATCAAAACATTTCACGAATTTGTAGATGGAATATAGAAATGTCCAGCAATATAAAAGTATATATACATACATGAAAGATTTTTAAAAATTGTTAAAGGTAAAATGAAGTAAAACCTCATTTACATGACATCCGCTTTAGTATACATGTTTTTTGATTCCCCCTTGGGTTGTAAAGTTATCATGGTGTCACTGCTTAAGACTAAAAGGATGGACTTATTCCTATATGAAATTTCATTCAGTATTATATTTTAATAACTAACTATGGTTATGTCATTCGCCAATGATGGCACAACCACATAATTATAAAATTTTTTCAATGTTTTGAAATAAAAATCTGATACATACGGACCCCTTGCAGAGGGACAGAGGCTAATATTACCAATAGCTGATTTAGACAATGGCTTGTAAACAATTGCTTGGCAATCATCAATGACATGAGTAAATGAAAAAAATTGTTCTCTCATGAAAACTTTTAAAACATTTTATAAATATAAAAATAATATTTTATTTATGATATAATATTTTTAGTGTTTATTTTTTTTAATTCAGTCGATCAGAATGTGTCTTTTTTTTTTTCACAGGATTGTTGTGGTTCTTGACACTATGATCAAAGTTTACACATTCACTCAAAACCCGCAACTCCTTCATATATTTGAAACTTGCTCAAACCCAAAAGGTAACATTTTTTTATACTAAAACACATTGTATAAAATTTACTTAAGGAATCATGTACAGGATTTTTTCAGTCAATTTTCAAATGAAATGATGGTTATGTATGTTTCATTTAGGACTTTGTGTTTTATGCCCAAATACAACCAACTCTTTGCTTGCATTTCCTGGTCATAAAACTGGGCATGTACATATTGTGGATTTAGCCAACACGGAAAAACCTCCAATAGACATACCTGCCCACGAAGCTCCTGTCAGTTGCATATCCTTAAATATAGTGGGTACAAAACTTGCCACTGCCTCAGAAAAGGTATGGAAATTCTTATTAAAAAATAAATTGTTAATGGGATGGTTATACTTCAAGCAGTTACTTTTCATGCAATCCCTCGTGTATTTTTTTTTGGCATACATACAGTCACTCTAGAAACTTGTATCCTAAATTGCGTATTTAACCTTTTTTTTGTAAATGTTTACACTTTAGTTTCACATGGCACCATCATTAATAGTTTGCATTAGGAAAAATAGCTCAGTGAGGAGATTTTTCCACATATTTTGCCTAAAACAATGACTAGCACTCTCAGTAGAGGTGAGAGAGAAACTGCAATGATCCTTAGTTCAGAATATGGTTGTACTTATAAGTACTGGTGAAAAATACAAAATAGACTTTTGTGATTCTACTTTTTTTAAAAACCAAACACACTTTTTCTTAAGAGTCTGTGCAGTAAATGTTATTGTTACCATAAAATGCTCTCATTATTGATTTTTCTTGTACCTGAATCCATTTTTTTAAATACAGGGCACTTTAATCAGGATATTTGACACCAGTACTGGAATATTATTATGTGAATTACGTAGAGGAGCTAACCATGCAAACATCTATTGGTAAGTTTTTATTAATTTTCTATTAACAAAACTATATCATTGATAGCTATTTTTCAAGTTCAGCTATGAGTATATTATACAGTGCATGCTGATACAGATATAGTTGCGATTTTCTATTAAAAGTCACTTCAAAAGTTCCACTGTTAGATACGGATGTAATAAAACTTCATCCAACTATATTTGCTCAGAAGTTACCTGACACGTTCTTTAAGCTAACAGTTTAGTTACAGTTGTAAAAGCTCTTTAAAGTTACAGTTGTAAAAGCTCTTTAAAGTTACAGTTGTAAAAGCTCTTTAAAGTTACAGTTGTAAAAGCTCTTTAAAGTTACAGTTCTAAAAGCTCTTTAAAGTTACAGTTCTAAAAGCTCTTTAAAGTTACAGTTGTAAAAGCTCTTTAAAGTTACAGTTACTAACTAGTTTTTTACACTCTTGAAGCTAATTTCCTTTGGCTCAAAATAGCATGTAAAGTTTTAGTTGATGCCTGGCATTAACATTAAAGTGTTACTGCTATTAAGACTTAAATTAAAATTTTAACATCTGGAGTTAATGAATGATACAATGCCTTTGAAGTAATTATGTTTTTTTTACTCACTGTATATCATCAGACTGTGTCTAGTTAATCTCTGAGCTATTTTTTCCCCCTGATAATAAAGTTTGTTTCTTTTTGCAATTAAAATTAATTGAAGTCGGTGTTGATAATTACTAGGAATTGCACCCAGTTGAACCAAATTTGGCCATATTTGCTAATTTGCTTTGGCTTAAAATAGCATGCATTTTTTCTTGTCTATAGGAAAAAATATTCAAGTGCTGTTGTTTCTCAATTTTTTTAGCATCAACTTCAATTTCGATTCTTCACTGATATGTGTATCCAGTGATCATGGTACAGTTCACATATTTTCCGCCGAAGATAGCAAAAGGAATAAGCAGTCAAGGTAGTTTTTAATTTTTCTTATATCATTTTAATCTATTCATACATTACAGTATAGTTGTCTTATGCATAAAGTGATCATGGTTGCAACAAAAATTATATCATTAAATTATTTTTAAACCAAAGAATACATATGTTTAAATTTTTTTACATCATTTAATGCACAATAGCTACTCAATTTTACAAACTAGCACGTTTTCACAAACTAACCTGTTAGTCCCACACAATATACCATTTCTTTCAGTGCATTTCCCATGTATAAAATTTTGGTTTCGCAAACGATTCTTCAAATTTGTAAAAACCAGCATTGACTGTGCATGAAATTTTGATTATTATAACAATTTTCTAATCAGGTTTCAAAATAATGTGATATCCTTAAGTGTTGTAAAAAGTATATAAATTACAGTAGATATTTTTCTTGAGAAATAAATATTAACTTAAAACAATTCCTGAACAAGCAAAAACGACCATAGAAATTTTTAACACTAAAATTATGAGATGCATAGATTATTGAAATAAATAGATGTAACATTAATGTGCTATATAAAATAATTTTTTCTGTTTTCAGCTTAGCTTCTGCGTCATTTTTGCCCAAGTATTTCAGTTCGAAATGGAGTTTCTCTCGATTTCAAGTGCCTAGTGGGGCTCACTGTATTTGTGCATTTGGGACAGATCCGAATTCTGTGATTGGTATGTTATATTTTATTTTTTCACACAGAGCTTAAATAATTTTTTTTAAACCAATAATTGGTGACCAGACCGAGTCTTTTTTTTTTTTTTGCTTTAGTTATGTGATAGATGCCATATATTAATTCAGGTTTAGCCTAAGGAGTTTCATTAGTGAGATGCTAACTGAATTAGCTCAAATCTTTGGAGTTTAGAGATATTCTTGAAGTAAAATATTATTGTTTCATGTGAAACATGCAGGCAGATATTCATGTTCTAATCATCTTATAACTATCATCATACTTATTGCAAGCCATAAAATAGTGAGATGTCTTACTGAAATCGATGAGTTGAAATTCAAATATGTTGATAAGAAAAACTCACAATTGTGTTCTGAACTAGCTGTTACTATACTATCTAATAATAATAATTTAAATTAGTATTTATTTTCCAAGTTTAACTTTGTAAAATTCAAGTTATCAATTTTTTTGAATGAGTTTACATGTCTCGAATGTGCTGTCTTAAATCTTTTCTTTTCCCCTCAGCTATTTGTGCGGATGGGAGTTATTACAAGTATTTGTATGACGCAAAAGGAGATTGCACACGGGAGATATATGCACAATTTTTGGAAATGACTGATACTGACATTTCTCGAATACAAAATGATTATTCATAACTATATCAATGACTCCAAATTTTTTGATAGATTGTGAGAGAAGTCACTCTGGATGCTATCATAGCATTTCATATGAAAAAAACGAGCCAAAATGTAATCATCTTTTTCAATAACTCATTGTGATTCACGTCATGAAAATAATGATGGACAGGTTTTTCCCCCCGTCTCCTAAAGATAGCTAAATTTTCATAGCTATCTGAATGTTCTGAAGGTCAGCCAGTTTTCACGTTTCAAATGAGTTGAAGCAAAAAATATTTGAGATAGTTCAGAGAGCCAAGCTTTTTTTTCTTTTTTTTCCATTATGCTGTATAAATCAATTTTTGTATAAAGAATTGTGAGAAGTTTTGTGTTTCATAAAATTTTCAGAGTTTGTGGTGGAGCTGGTTTTCACCAGTTTTGTATTATTTTATAGTTTATTAGCATGTTTTACTTTTGAAAACTTGTGTGGAATAACTGGGTATTATCTTGAGTGTTAAAACAGTTTATTGAAAGTATAAAATAGTGTTAACAGAAAAAGCAGTTATTTCATAACTTATTTTTTATTCATTTCCTTTGGGATTTTTTATATTTCATTTTCCGATTTAAAAACTTTTTTTTTTGGTTCCAACTTGGTTGTCAGATCTACTTTAGTGAATGTGTGTGGGTTTTATGAATTTTGTATTAGATTTAAATATACAAAATTATCAAAAAAAGGGTTTTTTATACCTCTATTTTTCAATGAAAACTCTTTCTTTTTTTCATGATCTTGGTGTAATTCACGTCGATAAGCTAATTGTATTTTCAACCCTTTCAGACTCAAGCATTCACTTTTTGGAATTTTTATTTTTCAAGATGTTTTTGCATTACTGATATATTACACAAAATATATAATACATTAAAAACATTAATGTCAATAAATCTTTCATTTTTTTTTTAAATTTTGAAGCTTCATAAATGAAATAATTTACCTCATTCAATTTTTTTTCAGCACTTTGAGTGCTGCCCTCTGATAGAAGCCCTCAAAGTTCATATTCATCATATTTCTAACTCAAAACCCACAATCCTTCAGATCAGGGCTAAACTTGCTGAGGTTGGAAAAAAACATCTACAGTGAGAAAAAGCAACCACCACATTTTTGACTACAGAGTCTGAAAAGATTAAAAAAACTAAATTTTGGAACAACTTTGGATGGCTTGGTGAATATTTTCATACCTAACTATCGTATTTGAACCTAGCAGGGTTCCTGTTGACTTTTTAGTATTGGAAAGAAAAAATATAGCCTAATGGGAGAAAGGGTTAGCTAAATTGATGTGCTATTTGACAAATGGGTACTTTTTTGGCGCAGCTGGAATTTGGTCTTGTGGAATAAAAAGTTGGTTTATTGCCTTGCTTATGACTTAAGTGACAGACAGTTGTGAATTTCTTTTGTGCATTAAACAAATTTCCTCAATTTACAAGTTTTTAATGCAAAACATGCAGGTCTTGTTTTATTTTATACAAAGTATTACTAGTGATCCATCCTTATTAAAGAATGTGTATATTACGTTTGATACAATTAAAACTTTTATTAGAGGGATGGATCTATGTTCCATCCCTTGTTGGTGTTACAGTTGTATCATTTTTGATGAGATAAGTCGATCATTTTGGGGAGAGAAAAAATGAGCATTATTTACGTGCCAGCATTTTGTGAAAAGTTTGGTCTTGAATCTAATTGAACTTATTGATGTTATCAGCCACAATTTGATCGTTTTTCTTCTCTTGATCACAGATGGCAAGGTTTTTAAAATTTTTTTCTTCAAAAACCATGTTGAATTTCGAGCTTACTTGTAATGTATGTATGTAAATGAAAGAGAAGTAGAGATTTTTTTAAAATAGATATTGCATGATTCCAAGGTGTAATGTAAATTACTTTTTATAGTATTACAATGCTTATAATGAAATTGATTCAGTGATTGTGAGAGAAATTGTTGTGTAAACTTCCATTGAGCAAAATCCCAAAAATATTAAAAATGTGATGAGATTTCATGTGATCACATTTGCAATGGCAAAAAATGCACTTGGGCATATTCAAGTTTTTAAGTTTCAGTTCTCAAATTTTTTCTAAAATCTTTAATTCTTATAGGTGTAGAAATAATCATAATACTAATGCCCCTTGCTTACAATAATAAGGAGGAATGCTACCTTCATGCCATTATTTCACCTCTTATATCTTAGTCTAATTTTATTTACCTAAGAAAATGCCATTTTTGTTAAGGAATTATTTTTGTAGTAGGTCCCGTAAGTTTCATATTTCAGTAGAAAAAAAAAATTGAAATCAGTCACTCACTCAGATATGTTTGTGTGTGTGTATTGTGTTACTCATTGCTATATTCTGGAAAAAAGTTTCAGTAAAATTTCATTCAAGCAGTTGAATATTAGCAAGTGTTTCTTATGAAAGTTAGGATTCTTATGCAAACACCTTGAAGCACCCATTTCCGTTTGAGTTTGATATGATCTGACTCCATTTGATTGCAAGTCTGAATTTATTTTTTAAAACTAGAATGAAGATAAAAGTGCTAGCTACAATTTTGTTTTATATAAATTTTAATACTTGTTTATTGATAATAGCCCCTTCCCGGTTACCTGATAGTCATTAGTCATCTTCCTTGATATATATGTATATTTTATTCCTTCAAATAGATCTTGAAAATATATTGCAAAGTAAGATTAGAACTGTCGAAGGATTTTATGTCTAAAAAAATTGATGTAACAGTTCCTATTTCTGTGAAATCAATAGTTGAAATTTGTTTATTCTACTACTGGTGAAAAATTCCAAAATTTTTCTTTTAAATAGATGTAATTTTTGTTTTTTCAATTTACAAAGACAAGATTAGTTTTTTTTCCAATCATGTGTTTTAGTAAAACATCCGGGAAGAAATTTTATTATATATTAGTGTAGATACACAGTGGAACTTGGTTAATTCATATTTTGGATAATTTGAACTTTAATGAGCTGTCTTTAAGTTTCTATTCAAGTTAATGTTAAAATTTCCTGTTTTTTTTCAAATGTTTCAGGCAATTCGAGATCAGAGGGAAAAAAATCATGGTTTTCGTATGAGCAAATTTAAAATTTAGAAAAATTCTATAAGCTGTCAGACTTTTATCTCTCAATCGAGTTGAAGACTAAAAATACATAATTTGAAAATTATGATGCACTTTCAGCACACCACATTTTTTCTATCTTGACTTCTGGTTTGAACTGCTATGCTAACATTCTGTCTGCTGAGCAATGTGAAAAGAAATGTAGAGCCAGTTCTGAAGATATACCCAGTGCTGTCTTAACGCATGGGCCCACCTGGATCTCACAATAATAAGATCTGTTTAAGATTTTTGAGATTAAGCATGACAGGTTGGAGGCCTCAGAAAAATCTCTGGCTGGGGGCCTGTGATGCGCTTAAGACAGCCCTGAATATATCCAGGTTTTATGATAGACTTTTGCTGCAAAAAATGAGTGCTTCTTTGAAAATTCCACCCTTTGTATGTTAAAACATGCCGGAATATAATTTGCTTTTCACGTTAAGTTTATATTTTTAGCAACTCAATTCGCCAAAAAAAAAATTAGTTTTTACCAAAAACCGGCAAAACTCAGTGATCAAATTTCATAAAAAAACCTATCCATGCTGAATGAATAAAAAAAAAGTGCTTGAATGATGAGTGAGCTATTTCAAATAAATGAATTGTCAGTGTAGGAAAATATCAAAATGATAATTTGTAAATTTTAAAATTTTAAGTGTTTTTTCTTTGATCATTTGATGCCTGTTTTAACATTGTTCAGCTGGAGTGCATCAAGAATGTTTACCACTTGATATGAATTATGTCATTCAACCTATGGATCAGTGGGGTGTGCCATTCAAAATCTGAATCTTTTTATTGTCATTTTAAGAGTAAGGAAAGTATCGGAAAAAGTACGAAAATTGCAGTTCTAAATTACTGAAGTTTCAGAAACAGTTTCATAACTGATGATCAAATTTTAATAATTGATAATTATTATCCTATGTGAATATTGATGATTATAATTCAAACTTTTTTCCAGTGACTTTGGACTTTGAATTAACCAAGTTCGACTGTACATATAGGCATTTCTCATATATACAGTAAAACTATGATAATCCTTCATAACGGAGATAGATGAGTTCATATTGATGAAACAAAATTTAATAAAAGTCTGTTTGCCTTGATGAAATCTAAATTATCTATTCAAACACAATAAATAGTATCAAAGTTTTTAATCATAGTGATAATATAAGGAAATCTATTTTTCTTCTATTCTTTCTTTATTTTAGCACATAAAGTGTTTCTTCCATCACCAGTGCTCAAATATAAACAGTGTTTTGTATTTATATTGTATATATTAAAATTGGATTATCTCCGTCTTAGACTCTCCAGCTGTCAAATATATTTTTGGTTGAAAAATAGTCAAATGTTTGTAAATTATTTTAAACCAATTTATCATTATTTTTAAATTGCATTTTATTAACTCATCAAAAATTACCTGTTCTTTCTGGATTTCATTGTAAAGTTTGTTTCATATTACCATTTTAATAAAACAGCCAAGAGGAAATTATATTAATCTAAGTCTCTGTAGGCATTTCTGATGTACAGTAATCCATCATAATGGAGATGAGTTTTCGTTAGTGAAAAAAAATTTAATCAAATTCTCTTCACACACTTTTTCATTGAAATCTAAATTATCCATCCAAAATTTGAACGCAATAAATAATGTCAAAGTTTAAAATCAGTGTTTCCGAACCTGGGGTCTGTCGGATCATTTTCTACCATTGCATGAATGGCACATTTTTTTGTGCTCTGTCAAATTTTAATTTACTCAATTGATAATGATGTGCACATTATAAAAACAATACATTTTTGATTTTATGCTGGGTGGGCGTGTCCTCACAAGGGTGAATCTAATAGGGCTCCATCCAGGGGGTATAGGACGATGCTTGTAATTTTTTTCTCATATAATAAATTCACTGCAGACGGTCCTGCGAAAAATCTTTTAAAGGGGATTTGCCGAAAGTCTTAGCCAGGGGCCCATGGCTAAGCTCACAGTAGTGGGGCTGACAGGGTTCCCAGCCCTGGGGCCCAGACTTATTCTCATATTTTTTTGTTTTCTACACTATAAATTCACTCATAAAAGGTCTATTCTAAAGGCTATTAAAAGATCCCCCAGCCCGCTGCAGGAGCCATGCATGTGGGGGGAGGGATGCTCGAAATCAACCTTCACTACAAGGCGGTCTGGGACATCAAAAACATTGGGAAACAGTGATTTAAATCGTAGTGATAACAAAACGAAAACTATTTGTTTTTTATTTAACACAAAGTGTTACTACCATGTCGACTCTTCCAATGCTCAGTATATTTTCAGTTAAAAAATTATTATTCAAATTTTTTCAATTTTTTCTAACCAATTGATCACTATTTTCAAATTACATTTTATTAACTAATAGAAAACTACAAGTTTTTCTGGATTTCATGGTTCTTAGTTTCATCTATATCCAGTCCGTTATATTGAATTCACAAAAATGTCTTTGATTACTCAGTTTCAAACTGTTGGAAATTATCTTCAAATACTGTGTGGAAGAAAATAAAATCTCTTCCGATTTTCTTCTAAAATTATTTCTTGAAACTATCGAATCTAAGATGATTGGCGTAACTTTGGTATGTGCTTTAGTCGCTAGATTTTCACTTCAAGTAATATACAATAGAACTTTGATTAACCGGGCTAATGGTGAGGAAGGGAACATGGATAACCGAAAAACATGGTTGAACTGCCAGGAGTGAAAAAATAATATTATAGATTATCTTATATGTTAACACCTTACATATGTGAAGCTTTTTCACAAAATGTAAATCTTAAAAATGAAGATCATGCTATGGCAATGTCTGGTTCTCAGGTCTTGTGTGTGCATATGGGGGCTGCCATTCCAACACGTTGCCATGGGACCACTAAGAATGGAGAGGGAGTTCTGTAAAAGAATGAAGAAATCCAGTTCTACGAAACGGAAAAGTATTTTTTCATTACCGCCTTCACAAAATTTCACGTTACCTATGGGGGGGAAAAACAAACAACAACATGGATAGTGAAATTTAAATTTACTTACCTGGTTAAACCATGCCCAGGTAATCAAGGTTCTACTGTGTCAACCACTGGAAAGCACATATGTGCATAGTATATTTTCATTTGAAATACAGTAGACTCTTGATAATCCGGCGTTTTCTAGGTGGGATTTCTTTGAGCATAGAAGAGGAAAACATGTCACTGTATGTCTGTGCACCGAATTTTATATCATTTAAATGGGCTTTTTCAATTGACTTTCAGTAATCTGGTGATTTTGATAATCTGGCACACCCTGGTCTGCTATTTGCCGGATTAGTGAGAGTCTACCGTACAACTACACTGGATTTGTTCATAATGCAGGTACCCTGTGTTATATTGCACATATTGGGCAACGAAGAAAAAGCGTGATATACTGAAAGCGGCATTGAACCAACAACTTTATGTTGCAATTAAAAGTCATTGGTTCAGTTGCACTTTCAGCGTATCATGCTTTTCCTTTGTCTCCCAACATGCATCATATAACGCTGTTCAGTAGTTTCAATGAAAGACAGAAAATATCCAAATACATGTTATAATGAAATAATCTATAACTAAAATCAATTTTTTTTAATCACTACTTAAACTGTGCAAGGAGTCTGAAAATCTGCCAAGCAGCTTCATTAATGGAAGTTTATCCTCTTCCTTCAGAGGAAGGACATGGAAATGAAATGCAGACGCTAAATTAAAATTTACTCCCATACTAAAGTTAGATGGGCGTTAAGATAAGTTTTTTTATAAAATATTAAATGACATGCTTTACTTATAAATCAAGTTCATTGATTTAATTTACTAAATATCAAATAACTTTGGAACATTTTAGGTTAATATATCATTATTTGGGTGTCAAATAAGTGTTATTGAGGGATTTATATATAGCAATTCTTTTTATACAAAGATCTGATGACATATACGTAAAAATTATGAATACAGTGAACATTGTTTATACTTTGCTCAGTTTTACAACTTTCATGTTTATACATTTCACTTCAACCGTAATTGGTTCCTATACATTTTAATGTTAAAATAATTGATAATGTATAAATTTTGTATGCAGTGAAAACGCGTTGCTGCAATGGTTCTTCTTGCATATTGTCACTGCAAAAGCCATAAATTTTAGGGTGATTGCTGACATATATGAAAGTAGCCATTAAGAGTGGATACTCAAGTGATTTGTTTATTGTTTCTGAGAATGGGCAGATGCCACAAGTCCAAAAAGAAACAGGTTTCAAGTGTTTTGAAATTCGAGAAGATTTTGTGGCAATTTTTTACCCAATGTCGTGTCCTAAAGGTAAAATGTTCTGCTGAATTTTATTTCTTTAAGTGATTTGAAATGTGATTTTATTTCTCCCCCTCAGGTATGATTGAAATTTTATTTTTTTGATAACAGAATTGGAGATGTGATCGAACACATTGAATTTTATAACATTTTGTATGTCTGTGGGGGAGAGAAGTCTCAGTTATTTGATTTACACATTTATACAATATTTTGACTTGGCCTTTTGAACGTCGTATAAACAAGGTTCCACTGTATATTAGTTTAATATAAATCCAAAAGAAAAGCAGAAAGTCAATTTCAATATCTTTTATTTTATTAATGTTTCGAACTTATACTTTTTACTGTTCATCAAATTTCTCAGTGAATCAAAAATATAGTGCTGATGAGCAATCGATTTTGCAATTAAAATTAAGGGGGGGGGGGTGTTCATGTTGGATTTGTGTGCAAATAATATCATTTTGGCTCTCTGGGTTGTAACATTTTGTTCTTTTGTAATATTTGCAGTTTCTTTGTAAAAAAAATGTATTATCTGAGAACAGTTTTTTGAGAATTTATGATTGTTATCTGTCCATAATGTAATTATTTTTGTGATATGTATAATAATATTTTGTTAAGAAAAATAAAAGTATGTTCGTTTAATATTTCCATGTTTGTGTTATACAAATACAAATACAACGCCACAACAGGGAAAATGCCCAACGAGGTGGGTGATAAAAAGATGCCCATAAAAATAGGGATGTCATATATTTTAAAAAAAAACAGCAACCCAATTAAAAATGCAATTAACACAAATTATAAACAATATATACACATGATAAAATACTATACAATGCCCATAAATAATACTTATGGTTGTCTTATTCTAAGTATGGACAGAGCTTCTCGATTTACCCCAACATGTTTATTCTTTTTAAACGTGTCAATTGTGTTACAATTTACTACCTCTGGGGGTAAGCTGTTCCATTTATTAACAACCCTATTAGAGAAAAATTCCCTGCGACACCATAACCTTGCCCCTCACCAATCGAAACTGGAGTCCCCTTGTAAAAGCAGTCGATTGGCGGTGTACTAAAAGTTCATGGTCCATCCCATTGAAAATTTTGAACACTTCGATCATATCTCCTCGACACCTGCGTTCATCCAATGTAAACATATTCAAAAAATGAAGTCTCTCTTCATAACTCAAGCCCTGTGTGCCAATAAGGACACGCGTAGCTCTTCTCTGCACCCCTTCAACCAATTCTATGTCCCTCTGTAGGTATGGTCTCCAAAACCTTACAGCATACTCCAGCCCAGGACGAACTAATCCTCGAAAAAACGGAAGAATGACTTTAGGAGAACGCGAAGAGACCTTTTTGAAAATGAGACCAAGCATTCTATTCGATTTTTTTGACCACCGCTGAACAATGTTCAGAAAACCTAAGTCGCTCGTCAATCGACTTATCCTATCTCTTAACCACGATTCTATCAAATTCAGCAAGTTGCCCCCAATTCCAATCTCGTGTAAACGCTTCAAGAGTTTGCCATGTTGGACCCGATCGAATGCCTTCTGGAAATCAAGGTAAACAATGTCTACATTTTTGCTCTTACCCAAAGCCTTAGTCATGTGATCATAAAAGCAAAGGAGGTTAGTTACACATGACTTCCCCTTCCTGAACCCATGCTGATTATCCGTCAATACAGTATTCTCGTCTATTCATTTCACAAACTGCCTTTTGATGATAATTTCCAAAATTTTCGAGAGGGAGCTCGTCAAACTGACTGGACAATAATTTGACACCACTTCTCTACTACCCTTCTTAAATATCGGAACAACGTTAGCAAGTTTCCAATCTCTTGGGACGATACCCTCAGCAACACTACTCCCGTATATCTGTGCGACTGGCCCCAACAATTCATTAGCACATTCCCTGAGGACCCTGGGATAGATATCATCTGGTCCTGGTGCTTTGCTTGCACATACATTTCTTAGAAGATTTAGGACCTCCACGTCTTCTACTTGAATATCGTTGAGGGTTTTATTACCCCATGGAACACCCGTATATTGAATATCATTATCTCCATTAAAAACCGACGCAAAAAAGTCATTGAAAGCACTACACATGCTTACATTGCTCTCTACTCTAGAGCCTCCTATCGAGAGGGGGCCAACTGTCCCCTTATATCCATTATTGACGTATCGAAAAAATGATTTTGGGTCAGAGCCAATGTTATCTGCCAACTGAGATTCAACTTCCTTTTTACTATCCCTTATCGCTTTCTTCAACAGTCTTCTCTTATCAGTAAACAATGATAGGTCACCTCCACCTCGTCCACTTTTATACTCTCTGAATGCCCTTTTCTTCTCAAGATAAAGGTTCCGCACGCTATCCGTGAACCATAGAGGGTGCGATGTACAAACACGCTTTTTTCGAACAAAGGGTATGACGTCGTGCAAAACAGAGGACAGCTTCGTACTAAATTCTTCCCATTGACTTACCGGTTCACGGAACCTTTGCCCCTGATATTTCGCCTCCGACATCTCGCCCCTGGCACGTTTCGTCCCCAGTACATTTGGTCCCCGGAAATTTTGCCCCTGACATCTCAACCCGGTACATTTAGCCCCCGGACATTTCACACCGGGAATTTCGCCCTGACCTTTCGCCTGCCCTGACCATATCAGTGACTCAGTAAGTAATCAAGTAAATCGGAAATTTATCTCTGATATTTCGCCAGCCCTTATCGTACGCGTGACTCTATGAGGGAACATATGAATGATGGTACAAGTGACCACATGAGTGATCAAGTGAGTTGGACATTTACTCGTGACATTTTGCTTCTCCTGATCGCATGAGTGACCAAGTGAATGAATACATGAGTGATCGAGTGAATTGAAAATTTATCCCCGGACATTTCATCTGCCCTGACCATATGAGTGACCCAGTGAGTGATCATATGAGTTACTCAGTGAGTAATCAAGTGAATCGGAAATTGACCCCGTCATTTTGCCTACCTTGACCGTATGAGTGAATATATGAATGATAGTGTGAGTCGTAAATTTGGGAAAAATATTTTATGCTTAAACTGAAAATTCTAAATTCTTAGAATTCATTAAAGTGTGAGGATGAGGAGGATCATCTTTGCAGACAACTCCACCCTTTGCCAATCACTCAATTGCTCACTCTGTCAATCACTCAATCGTTCACTTTGTCAATCACTCAGTCGCTCACTGGGTCAATCAGACGGTCATTCACTTTATCAATCTTTCGGTCACTCATGCAGTCATTCACTTTATCAATCTTTCGGTCACTCACTTGGTCACACATTCACTTATGCGTTCCATCACTCAGTAACTCCCTTGGTCACTCACACGGTCAGTCCCTTGATTACTCACTTGAACACTCGTACCGTCACTCACCTGGTCACATATACAGTCACTCACTTGGTCATTCATGCAGTTAACCACTCGGTCACTCATGCGGTCAGTCACTCGGTCACTCATACGGTTAATCACTCAGTCTCTCCCTTGATCACTCATATGCTCAATCACTCAGTCACTCGAAAATTTATTCAAGCATTCACTCTGTCTTTCATTCCGTCTGCCACTCGGTCACTCATACGCTCAATCATTCACTAGGAAACTTACACCAGTATTTAATTAGCCACTCACTTGGTCACTCATTCGGTCAGTCACTTATTCACTCAAACGTTCCATCGCTCAATTCCTCCCTTTGTCACTGACACGGTCAATCCCACTATCACTCACTTTATCACTCATACAGTTAATCATTTGGTTGCTCATGCGGTCATTCATTTGCTCACTCATAGGGCCATTCGGTCAGTCACGTGGTCACTCATACAGTCATTCACTCATAAAGTCAATTGCACACTAGTTGATACGGTCACTCACGTGGTGAGTCATTCTGCCACTTGCTCAGTCATTTGTACGGTCACTAACGCACTCCTACAGTTCATTTCACACTCACTTGGTCATTCACACGGTCACTCGATCACTCATACAGTCAATCACTCATACGGTCACTCATACGTTCAGGGCAGGTGTGAATTTTTCGGGGGCAAAATGTACTGGGGCGAAATTTCCGGGGGCCAAATGTAACGGGGACGAAACGTTCCAGGGGCGAGATGTCGGGGGCGAAAGTTCCGGATGCCGACTTACCACCCCTACTGATCCCAACCGGTCAGGAAAACTTCCTCTCAAAACATCAATGTTCATTGAGACTAATAATTTTGGAGGTCATATTTTCCTTTTTTGCATAGAGGCAGTTAAATTTTCCTTCCTAGATTTATCTTTACATCAACCAGCTGTCGAAACCTTTGCATTAATAGTGGAGAGGGGACATCATCTTTGGTTAAGTGGCCACCTGGTAAAAGAACAGTATCAATAATGTGAGCTTTGGCCTGAGTTAGGTCTAGCTGTGTGTTCATGTATGGCTCTGTTCAGTGCGCACAAGCGCGAAGGAGAGAGGGTTCGTTGCTTAGTGGTCTTGTAATGACACACTGTTTGGCTGAAGTTGGTTTTTTGGCAGTTTTGAAGCGTGAATGGGAGTCAGTCTTCCATGTGAAAAAGTCTCTTCACAGTGAGCAAGCAGACCTACAACACGATATTGACAACATGTCAATTCAGGTATTTCCATCTTTACTTCAGAAAATGGAAAACAGATTGCAGCACGAACACAAAACAAGTGCAACTTGACAACGTAAATATGTTAGAGCCACACATACACTCAGAACACACATTCTCCAGTATGTTCTGAAGGAATGTGTATGAGCTGTAGAGTGACATCTTCAGATAGAAATTGGTTTAACTTGTTAATTATCATACTTAACAATTTTTGTCAATCCTTTCTTTTCATATTCATTTTGTGTGTTTCATGTTAGATAATCATATTTGTACGGTGAATGGGAATTTAAAAAAAAAAAACCTTATCAAACACTCAATAAAGATACATAGTCCTTATACTTGGAAGAGGAAATAGTTCATGAGCCCTGAATATCAACAGGCTGGCTCAAGATGACTCAATAAAACTCCAAAAAGTATATTTTTGACTTATGCACACCACGAGAAGGGTGGAAATTGCCTCTAAATATCCCCAAATACCCCCAACTCTGCTTACATGCTGTCCACTGCAATTCAATGTGAGCCGACTCTCCCATTGAGTACCATACAAAGTGAATCTTTAAAAATGCTGATATCTCAAAACTTTGTTGCCATCTTGAACCAGCCTGTCGATATAATTCCCACATCGACATGAAGCCCCTTGAGAATTCTTTTTATGAATTGGAAACAAATATTGACACATATCCATCATACACTGCTAATAGCTACAGTGATTTCCTGCCCATATACAGGGTGCATAGTGAGAGGGTATGGCATTTTACTGGCAAACCATCGATCCTAGAGGTACACTTCCCCCAGTTAGAAATAGTTTCCAAATAACATATAGTACTTGGATATGTCATTCATGTTTTAAGGGGTTGTATAATAATTGAAATAAAACAAATTTTTATACAGTCTCTGTATGCCCCAAAACCCAATTGGGCAGTGGTTGCCCAGTCTCTCCTGATGCCAACGAAAAAAAATTCCATGGTTCTAAGTGCAATATTCACCAAGATATTTGAATTCAAAAAACGAAGGAAATTTGAAAAAAAAAAAACATTATATGCAAGTAAAACAATTTTTCTGCATTTAGAGCTGGTTTTTCCCAACTATCTTCTGTTTTCATATTTTCGAATATCTCTGAATAGCGCACTTAAAAACATGGGAAGTTTTTTTGTTGCATCAGGCGAGACGGCAAAAACTGCCCAATTGGGTTTTGGGGCATACAAAGACTGTATAAAAATTTGTTTTATTTTAATTATTATACAAACCCTTGAAACACGAATGACATATCTGAGTACTACATGTTATTTGGAAACTTTTTCTAATCCAAACTGTACCTCTAGGATCAACGGTTTGCCAGTAAAACACCCTACCACCCAGTTTGCTTTGCACTCTGCATATATCACAGATTAAAAGCAAAAAAATTCTTAATTTCGTAGTGTGAATTGCAGACTGCTGCATATCATCTACAGCCATTTCTGAGAGATTAGGATAGAGTTTTTAAAGTCACAAAAAAAGCAAGCACATAAAAGCGTGATAACAGTGCATAGATGCAAACGGGAATAGAAACGTGTTTTTGAAAAATCGAGACCTACACAACCAGACTCATTTCTACTGAGACAACAATGCACTGTGGACTTTTACAAGTGTGATGCGATTGATGTCAACTGCTATACAAAGCCTCCTCAGGCAAAAAGTTCTTCCCCAGGCTGAGCTCGTGTTGAGGCCCCCAACCCTCCTTTCATTCTTTGATTTTGTTAGTGGTGATACATTGAACATTGAAGGACCGGACACACCCCGCTTAAGTGGTGATACAGCAGATGACTACTACTTGACCGTACATGCAACCAGTAAATAATCCTCTGAGGAACTTTTATTGAATTAGCGCATATCAGAATCTGTTGTTTCATGTGAAGTTTGTTTCTGAGGAATTCTTATGTGTTTTTTCGCAAGTAGTGCTGCCACCTGCCTTCCAAATTTGGAAGCAAACATTTTGGAGAAGTTATTTTGCCTGTTGTGTAAAGCATGAGTTTTAACTGTTGTAAGTCTTATCGCTTGAAGGCCTGCACATGCTTATCGCATGCACTGCTGAGGATAACTTTTTTTTCCCTTGAGTGTGTTTCCTCAGAGGTGTATTTAATGGTGGCGCATGCCCTGGGCTCGCAAAACCTCAATTCTTTACACTTTTTTCTAATATAAGAGGGCCTTCAACTGATCTTAATCTGTCGGTTACATATGCATATGAAAGGACGTTGCAGATTATACACGCAGGGGTGGAAAATGGAAATTTGATTTTTGTAACAGCAAAAATGTTTTCGTAGCAGCATCTATCAGTTTTCTAGCACTTTAAAATTTTGGTAGTAAATAAAATACACAGTTTTTATATACATATATGCAGTAGCATACACAGGATTACTTTTTACTTTAAAAACAGTGTTATCTCAGCTCAGAAGGAGAGGCGACAAGGTACAAAATACATAGAGATTCCCTCTAGAAGAAATATATATATTTTAATTTTTAAATCAAAAACATTTTGAGAGACTTCTTGACAAGGGTGTAGCAAGGGCCCCCAAAATGTGAGAAAATGACCGAAAAAAGGGAAAAAGATGGCCAAATATATTGTTCTATCATTTTGGTCCTCACAAACAAAATTTCTGGCTACGCCCCTGCTTCTTGATATTTATATTTTTACATTCTCTAAAATATCAATGAATGAGAAGCTTTTTTAACATAGAGATATTTCAACATGGTATTTCAGATTTCAAAAATAATTTGAAAATGAGTGTTTTTAGATTTATTTTGTGTAAACTTGGTAATCACTAATTTAGGAAAAAAATCACCACCACGGGGGGAGAGACTTGAAACACTCATTAGAAAAGCAATTATTTGTCTTGTTTTTACCATTGATGCAAGTCTAGGCTGTGCTTTTGTCCTCTTCAGTTTCAAGCATTTTTGAGAGAATGTTTCATCTTTCTTCTTTTACTATATATATATAGAATTTACCCATTTCATATTTAAAGTGATAAGTGTTTCTTTTTGAGATCGCTGTTGATCATTACCTCAGTTTGACTCAACATACTTTGAGATGACTGTTTGCTGGGTCATTCTTAGAATATTTATTAGAAATTCTAAGAAATTTACTAGAGTGAGTAAAAAAAACTATAGACTTAATATTTATTTATTATTATTTATTTATTAAGTTATTTTTAACTTAAACTATGGTAATTTAAACCATACAATTGAATTATTTTTAATTTAAACTATAGAAATAAAAACTGTAGAATAATGATTAAACTATTATATACAATACAAATACAAAGCCACAACAGGCAAATTGCCCAACGAGTTGGCTGACTTAAGAACATCATGGATCCCCGAGCCATTTTTTGGAGGCCCTACCTACTACTACTACTACTACAACACACATGAACCCCCCAACGAATCGGTACATGCGGGAATGTGCGTGTACGTATAGTGAAACCTGACGTGAAGTTTTGTTGTTTCTCTGTAATGCTTGTTATGTGTAGTGCTGCCACCTGCCACTAGTTTTTCTAACTATGAGTGAAGTGTTATGATTGAATGATTTATCGTTGTAGGACTGTTGCTCTCCGTGGCGAGACTTTTTAACGGGGAGATCGGTTCGCATTTGCGCCTTGAAGTTGGGAACCACAGAAAACCAACTTCAGCCGACCACCACTGTGGGGTTCGAACCCAGATCCTTGCATCGCGAGTCCGTCACTATAACCACTCGAGCACCACAGTGGCAATTAGATATTTAATAGAATGACTCTATTTTCACAAAAAATTCAATCCGAGTACATCTGTTTTCACTCCTTATTTTTCACTTATTTTGTGACCTTTTTCTCATTTCATTGCTTTTCTGGGATTTTGCCACTTTTCCATGATCATAGACACCCTGACTTTATTGACAGCTTTTGGGTTGCAACTCCTGATGGTGAAGTCAGATTCATTATTTCTGTTTTTCCAGTGCGATATGTTCTTTCCATGAACTTTTCCATCCTGTTAAAGTATACACAAATATTTTGTCACGTACAGCCAGTCAGGGAAAATTGGCGCAATTTAAAATATAATTAACATAAGGAACATAAATCAAAGGAGTACTTTTTTTCGGAAAAAAAAAATAGCTGGAAACAGCGATTGAAGTTTTTTTTTCCCATTGTTCTGCAGATTAGTGGCAATTTGCATAGTTTTACGCTATTTTATATGTTGTCAGAAGCCTGGATGCTGAATCCTAGGGAGGGGCCTCAAACTAATCCTATTTGTGGTCCAAAGAAATCAAATTGCGGGGAGGATAAATGATTGAAAAGTCAGCTTCTATTGTGATGCAACTGCAAAGTTTCTTAAGGGAAAAATTTTGTTTTTGGCGTAAGATGATGCAGAATTGAAGAATTTCTGCGTTTTTGTAGCAAATGGCCAGAAATTGTGGCAGATTTTAAACCCCTGTACACACACAGGAAATTATAGTAAATTTTTTTAAACAAATTATTAAATAGAAGCTTGAAAACATTAAAATTAAGCAAAACAATCTAATCAAGCAAGCAGTCAAAGCTCTGCATTATCCACGTTAACTCATGAAGCTTCACAAGAACCTTTTTGATCTATTGAAACATCAGCCAGTGCCTCACAAGCCATTCATTTACCTGATGGATGTTTGTCTTGTGACTCATCATCCTATTCACATCACTAAGAAAGTCAAAAGTACACACCTGAACAGGAGCAGTATCTACCTACCTATCTATATGGAAACTATTATGCATATATGTTATTAGTAAATGTGATAAATTTGGTTATTATGCATAATCTCCAAGCATTTTGATAAGCTTGATAAATTTCCTTAAATTTCAAATTTAAATATAAAATTTCCTTAAATTTATGCCTTTTACCAATGATACATGCATACTACCCAAGCATTGTTGGCAGATTTGTTAAATTTCCCTAAATTAATCGCTTAATATCAATGAGAATTACCAGCAATTATGCATAGTACCCAAGCATGAGTCATTGGTAAACATGATAAAAATCATGCTATATGATATACTAGGTAATGATACAGGGTGATCAGCGAATAAGCCCTTATTTCAAAATTAAATATCTCTACAAAAAGATCAATAGAATTATGCGGTAAATGGTAAGGTTATTAGCAAAACTGTAAGAACGTTGTACAGAAATTTCGAAAATTTAGTTTTGTTTTTAATTTTTTAAAATTAAAAAAAAAAAATCTGGAAATTTTGGGGTTCCGAAAATCCTCATTTGTGTGAAGAGAAACCACTGCATTCGCCTAAAGTTACTGCATGGGCTGCGGTATGTGCCATGTGTGCTGACAAATTGTTCCAAAATTGTAACGTAACGTTCAGTAGTAATCGTTTCTCGCATGAAGAAGGGGGCCGATAATGCCTCTGGTGCATACCGCAGCCCATGCAGTAACTTTAGGCGAATGCAGTGGTTTCTCTTCACACAAATGAGGATTTTCGGAACCCCAAAATCTCCAGTTTTTTTTTGTTTCTTTTAATTTTAAAAAATTAAAAATAAATTTTAGAAATTTCTGTACAACATTCTTACAGTTTTGCTAATAAACCCTTATTTCAACCCTTATTTCTTCGTTATAATTACGTATTTAAACCCTTATTTCTTCGTTTACCGCATAATTCTATTGATCTTTGTTGTAGAGATATTTAATTTTGAAATAAGGGCTTATTTGCTGATCATTCTGTACTTCATATATGTATCGCATCATTACGTTAGGGTATGATCGTAAAATTTGTTATTATATTGGTGTCCTACTAAACCACACATGTACCTCGTCCATATTCCTCTGCGAAATTTATAACGAATTGGTACATGTTGGGATGTACATGTCAGTGTTGTGACATGTAACAATCTTATTGTTTCTGTGTAATGCTTGTTATAGTAGTGCCATCTACCACATATTTTTCGAACTATACGTGAAGTGTAATGTTTGAAAATTTCATTGTTTTAAGCCTGTTGCTCTCTGCGGCAAGACCTTTTAATGGGGAAATAGGCTTGCATTTGCACCTTGAAGTTTGGAACCACAGAAAACCAACTTCAGCCGACCACCACTGTGGCAACGGAGGGGTTCGAACCCAGGACCTATTGGTGTCCGACTGTATCATCGCATACTAGACTAATGTGATGTAATAATAGACTCGATGGTTTCTTGAACTGTACTTCACGTCGGCCAAAAAACCCAAAAACTTTTAAGCTTAATTTTAATTTAAACGATAGCCATGAAAGCCTTTTTTGTTTCATACTAGACTAATTAAGAATTTTTCATTTTTATCAAATTCACCAATTACACTAGGGCAGCGGTTCTCACCCTTTTTTGACTTGCTGAGCCCTTTTTAGTAAACAATTCTATGGCGGAGTCCCGTAAGCCCATTTTTAATTATTCATTAAAGTTAGTGGTTTATATTTACTATTTAAAAATATAATTATTTTTTTAATTAGGGCTCCACGGAGCACTGGTTGAGAACTGCTGCACTAGGATATTATGCACAATCACAGATGAAGGCAATAAATTTCACGTTTTTATCAAATTTTCAAAACAACACTTGGGTATTATGCATAATTGCCAGTAAAAGTGATAAATTTACAAGGACATGTTAAGTATGTATAATAACCGATTTATCACATTTACCATAACCATACAGTGGATACCATACATTGGATATATTTAAATATTATAAATATTATGCTTATAACATTTAAAAAAAATCATGAAAAAACAGAAGTGGGAAAATGCTTTAAACGGAAAATCTCAATCAGAATTCGAGTTAGCACCACAAGAATAAGTCATACTAAGCAGGAAAATGTTCTATAAATGGGATCAGTTGGAATTAAGACTAATTATCTGTTCTTCATGAAGTCATAAAATTGTTTAGGCACTGTAAACCAGTGAAAATACTCTAGCATTTCTTACACTGAAGCTTTACTTCACTTCTTTCTTCTATGTCACCCTTAGATAATGCTAAAAAAATAGATGAAAAGCATCAGAACAAACTGGTTGCAAAAATTTTCTTTTATTTACATATTTCTGTCTATCACAATTCATGACATTATTGCTATCACATTCTTTTTTTTCTCTAACACACCATGATTCAAGTCAATGAGGCACACAATATTCTTAATGAGCACACATAAAACGAGCCACTGTTTCACACTGCAATCAAGAAGGCATTTATGGGGGAAACAGTTTAAAAGAAAAAAGCACTGAATAATATTATGCATAATAAATCAAGAGCTCCTACTCATTGCATGGTGAACTTTTTGAAAATTCACATCTAAATTCTGCAAAAAAAAAAAAATCATAGAAAAATTGATTTTTCTACATAAATACATGGTCCATACACACACTTCAGCTACCACGTTCCTGATTATCCCAAATGTTGACTTGTGTTTTTTCAGATCACAAATATATATATATAAGGAAAAAAAAGGAAACTTGTTCTGATTTTTTCAACTTCGTTTCATGAAACCTGGGGGGGGGGGGGGTCAGAGAAAAATATTTCTGAGCAGTTTGTATAAAAGGTTTCTTATCATGCAGAGAAAAAATAACTTCTTCGAATTTATGGAAGAAGAAGAAAAGAATTTTAGCAGTTAACAGTCGACCTGCTTATAACAAAGTTGGGAAAAACAGCGAAACTATTCATTCATTGAACACGTACTCAATGTATTTTTATATATATATTTGTGTGTATATATATATATATATATATATATACCATTTTTAGTGTATTTTCAAAAGCCGGATATTGCCCCCCCCCCCGACCCCCTAAATGATGGGCCTGTATCCATACCAGCTTGAAAAATGACGCGTTTAAGAAAAACTAAAATATTTTACACGCACTATATGCATTTTTCAGTAAGCTGAGCATTCTTGAAATGAATAGATTAAAATAATATTTTTAATAAAGATTAGTGTTGTGTCTGATTTTCAATGCTGCCATCTATATTTCAGAAACAAGGTGAGCAAAGTATAATGATTGAATATTTGTACCATTGTTTTTTTTAATAGTCTGTGGTGAGACTATTAAAAAAATTTAGTATTCGTTTTCATTGTAAGCATGTCCAACTGTATTTAATTTTCAAAATTTGATGAAACTAGGAAAAATATCTAAAAAATTTTGAAAATGAAAACTTCTCTTTGGGGAGGAAAAAGGATTCTTCTTCTGAAGAATTCTGAAGACTTCTAGGAAAAAAGGAGACATAATCATCAGTTGCAGAAAAGTAAATTTACAGGTAGAAGAGATGTAGATAAGATCACAAAAAGAAATTCATTACAATTCCATGTTTGAAAATTGGTTGAAAATTTGTTATAGGTGTACTTTGCTGAAATCAGTGTTCAACATAAGCAATGAAAATAACATAGATAAGCAATATGAAATTCACGGGGGACACAGAAAAACTTCATTGTATATAAAAAAATGTAATATTCGTTTTCATTAGAAGCATGTCCAAATGTATTTGGTTTTCAAAATTTGATGAAACTAGGAAAAATATCTCAAAAATTTTGAAACCTTTTTTTTCTACAGAACAATCAATATATCTTAGTTTGGCAGGAGTGCTCTCCAAAATGAAGAATATACAGCATGTAACTTATTTTTACTCAGACTTTTGTTTTGTGCTTTTTTCTCATAATTTATTTAAGTTTTTGCTGTGTAGTAGTAGTCACAACATCTTCCAAAGTAGAGACTCTGACAGGGCTAAAGCCTGGGATCAAATTTTATTTAAATTTTTGTATTATAATTATTTTTTTTACAAAAAAAATCAATTTTAAGGGGATCTGCTAAAATCCCTGGTCTAGGACTAGAAATATAGTCCTCCCCCCCCACTTCCGGATGTCAGGCATAGCCACAACTATATACTTCGTCAGTCAGGACAAGCATGCATTTTGGTGCCCCATGCAATATAGAAGAAGCAGTGAAGGGGTGAATTTGGCACCCAGTGCAATGTAGAAGGAGCAGTGAAGGGGTGAATTTGGCACCCAGTGCAATGTAGAAGGAGCAGTGAAGGGGTGAATTTGGCACCCAGTGCAATGTAGAAGGAGCAGTGAAGGGGTGAATTAGTGAAATGTAGAAGGAGCAGTGAAGGGGTGAATTAGTGCAATGTAGAAGGAGCAGTGAAGGGGTGAATTAGTGCAATGTAGAAGGATCAGTGAAGAGTGAATTGGACATGTCCCTCCCACTGGTCCAGCACTCGGGGTACCACACCCGCCTTCTCTCCCCCCCCCCCCCAAGTGGTGATCCTGATGTCAGGTAACCAATAGTTATAATCAAACAGTTCAATTATAAGGCAAAATTTCACATAAGAAAGTCACATTTAGAAATGAAAGGAAATAGAATATCAAACATTTAAAGTTAGAAGCTGATAAAGAAACTCTTTGAATAACAACTGAGAACATATTGCTTACAAAAAAGAAATGTTATTCTCTAGCAAGTACCATTTTAAGATATGAAGACAAGTATCACCATCATCATGCACTAAATCTGTACCATTGAATTTGGGCTCTTGCTAGATCAAGTTCAGTTCATCAGCTAGAAATACACGATGTTTAAATATTGGCTTGAAAAATATGATAGCTCTTGTATGCCCAGACAATGTCAAATAAACTTCTGAACATAATTAATTGTGAAGAAAGCTGTATATCAGTAACGAATCACAAACCAGAATAATCATTCGGGTTATGTAATGGCTACAGATGGTTACCTTTGATTCAATATTGAAAAAAATGATTTCTGATTTTGAAAAAATATGCAAACTTTACATAAATTGAAACAAAAATAACCATTAAAAACCACACCATTTTTTTTGTAAAGTAGATACATATTTGTGTACTGCATGCATAAATCATGTAATTTATGTTGCTTTATATTGTGTAGATTGTTTTTCATTACACATTTTTAAGACATTAATTTGAATGTGATTAGGAACTTTGATAAAACATACATATTAAGAAGAGAAGAGAATCAGGGAAAAAAGTAATGGCATAGAGCTTTATAGTTACAACACACAAACAAAATGTTGAACATCAAAAGGCTCATCCAATATCTTTAGACTTCTAAGTGCGACCAAACTCATATTATGCCACTTAAAAAACACTGCCTCCACTGGAAATATCCTAATATGAGAGTCAATTGCGGTATTGATATTACTATGGCGTAGACCTAAATGGCTCTCTAGTCCCATTTTCCTTGGATCAGGTTTTTAGCCAAGCACAATGTTAATCACCCAGCGCAACACATATGCTTTACGTTGGCCATGATATGCCATCTGGTTATGGAAGAGTCAAAGGTGATGTACGGCAAGCATTTCGTCAATTTTCTCTGCATTTTTGTTGTGTTACAACGACAAAAGGAATGCTTGAATGGTGATATATAGACGTCAGAACAGCTGATGCACCAAGCTTGGGAAAACGCAAAGGCATATCACGATAAAGTTACACATTTCTGCTGACACGAAATGGTCCTATTCAGTTCACATAGTGCAAAAAACCTGCTCCTAGGAAAACACCGCTTCAGTCAGTAAAATAGTAATACTGTAAAATGTAGCAGTAACTCTGGATTCACTAATTCAGGGTGGGCGATAGTATCCATGTTGATTCCCCTAGCTGTAGAGGGTCAGTGTTATAAATTAGTCACAGTGTTTTCAGAAATCATAAGATAGGTAGAGAGAGGATAGAAAAATCTTGGAACATGTAACTAAGATTACATTGTTGAAATTACGCAAGGATCAATACATATCATTAATCCAACTAAAGTAGATTATTTTTGCATTTACCATGGATAAAATAAATAGTCTAAAAACTTATTTTTTTTCTTCAAGATTTAAGGAAGCCATACATAAAAGAATTTCGAGAGGAACACAAAAACATCCCAATTTGTACAATTTCATGATAAAAGCACAGCACAATATAACTTTGCTTTCCATCCTGTCTTAGCTTCAGAATTTAGATCTTTCTTTCAGATGCACGTCTTTTGCTCCATACTATTTACACAATCACAACTGTTTGTTTTCCGTATGTTTCATATATATATATATAATAGGATTTGATGATGATTCTAAACGGCAATTTTTACTAAAATATAATTCCTACAATTATAGATGATACATATTTTACAACACCACAAAATATGTTTATTTATATATATTTTTTAAATATAGTGCTCTGTATAATTTACAAAATAACTTTTGTCATTGACATATACATTTTTTCCATGCATACTGATATACACATACACATGGTACATTTAAGGCAAGAAACGTTCAACTGCAGCACACTCCACATCTTGTGCTCTTCTAACACACAAAAACACGCACACATGTATAAGTATTAACATCAGATATGTGCATATCACATGAAATTGAGGATTCAAATTTGGAATTGGAACACTAATGCGATAGTAACTTGATACATATATGTAGTATATTCAATATTGCAACCTTGAAAAGTCAATAATAAAAGTCAATCAATATTTAAATTTGAATTGGTAATAAGTCAATAAATCAGGGGGATTTGCAATACAGTCGAATCCCATTATAATGAACTCCAAGAGACCAGAGAAATCACTTTGTTATAACCAAATTTCATTATAAAGGAATTCCAGGGTTTTGCATTGTTCCTGTGAAAACTTATCTGGGGGGATTAGAAAAGCGTTAGTTAAAACAAGATTTTTTTTGGCTATAACAGTATTCGTTAACACAGGATTTGACTCTAATTGATATTCTTTTCTCGTTAAAACTGAGCGATTCAATGGATATGTGCACAGTAAAAAGCACAATTTTTCTTTTTCAAAATCAATACTTGCAGAAAATCCAGAATGCAGGTATTTCATTGATATTCAATTCAAATAACTTTAAATTAGTGGTCCCTCAATCTTTATTGCGCCTAGGTGCACATGTGCTATTTTTTCCCGAGGGCAACAGGGTGCAAGATTATTTGTTTGCAGCAACAAATTCCCTGACACCAAGGAAAGATGTGGCAGGCACCAGGACACCTGTGGGCATTGGATCGGGGACTGCTGCTTTTGGATCAATATGTTAAGTGTAGAGCTGAACAAATCCCAGGTGTCAGGTCGCCATGGCGACTATAAAAAAATTCACCTAGCAACTTGAATTTTTTTTTAATGTGATTGCTAAATTAGAGTCTATGAATGACACAAAATTTTTTGATTTCATCATAGTGTTTCTTTTAGCACAGGAAAATTATATAAAATTCTGAAAAAGTCGAAAGACCATTATTTAAGACTTTTTTCTTGAGATTAAAATCATTCTTGGCTCTTAAGAAATTTGGCTGGCTGACACCTGAATTTTTTTTAAATTGTCAAGCCTTGGTTTAGTACATGTCAATCATGGTGATGAGCTTTCATTTCCAAGTCATGTGGCTTACAAAATTAACTGGACTTTTCTGTTTTTGTTACTGAATCAAAAAGGAAAAAAATTTCACAGCCATTTAAATTTATATTTTGCTAATTGTAACGTAACCATTAAAATAAAATAATGATATTTCAAGATTCACAAATTGTATTTCATTTTAACTTGTTTTTTTTTATATATATTTTTTTATATATGAATATGCTTCGCATCCTCAAGGAAATTCATAGACATGCCATAACTTGTGCTTTTTGAGGATTGTTCATCTGCGATATTTAAAAATCATTATCATCATTCAAACTTTCAATATGATAGATAGATGATCTACTTCAACAAACACTACATATAAAAATTTGCAATCGCCAAAACTGTCTGTTTGCAAGCCTTTGAAATAGATGTTGATATGATTTTGTGATGAATAAAAAAAGAAAAGCACTGAGCAAGTATTAGTTTTGAATGTTCAGGGCAGCGGAAAGTTCCAGCCGACATTCTTCAGCATTTTTTTGAATGATAATATAAGCAACAAACTTGCCTTGTCTTTATAATATTTGGTCAATTGAAATAAAATCATGAGATTTTTCCTAATGATTTTGTGTTTGGCTACCTCACTTTGAGCAGATGCAATGGCGAGCTGAAGGTACTTCTTTTTCTTACTAAATTTGCTGCCACTGAAAAAATAAAATATTCCTCATATTATATAAAAGAAGAATATGTAACCAAATTATCTGTAAAAATTCACATAATTGGTTTTATGAACAGTCGCAGAAGAAATTTCAAATAAGTATTTTCCATTGCATTAGATGCACTACATTATACACAGTACTGGTGTACTGTGATTTTAATAGACAGATTTTTAAAAGACAGAAACAGTGCCTTTGTTATTATTTTTTTCCTAAAGTGATCATCAGATGTTTTTTTTTATAAGCATTTAAAACGATGTGGTGATTACAATTTATAGAAAGGATACCCTTTTCCTCATAAAACTATTTTTAATGTCAATATTATGTATATGTCAATTTACAGGGCGGGGTATGAAAAAAATCAAAAAAATTTAAATCAGATTTTTTTTATTTTAATTAACTGACTGGTTATTAATTAAAACAAATCCTGTTAATCATTAAGAATGCATACTTTCATATCACTTACCTGCTTTTTTCTCCTAATTGCTCAAATCTAATTAAGCATTAATGAATAAACTACAAAGGAACTACAACCAAAACTCTATGTTTATGCAACATGGAAGGTTATTGGACCCAAATTAACTTCATGGATAACCATTTTTCTTGTAGAGAAAAGTGTTTTTGTTCATGAGCCCCCCCCCCCTCAATTAAAGTGAAGTGAATGCATGGTGGCAACTCAGTATCATACATATAGTGCAGGTATCTCAATTTATTGGATGTACAACTAAAGGGCCATTCAGCATCAACTAAATAAAACAAATTTTATTGACAAGATTGTCTCTTGCCCAATTTGTGGTTGTGTTTCCGACTTGAATGATTCTGCTTAAAACTTTACACATTTTTATTCTTCCGCAGATTCAATGAGTTTTGGTAAAAAAACAAGCAAACTCAAAATTTTAATACAAAAAGTGAAGTCAAAAGACCAATGATGTTGATACAACATCTATTATTATTTTGAATCAGCAACTTGGGCATAGAATTCAAGGCTTTATACAAAAAATTATTCATCTGTTTTTTAATCAGGGAAACCCTAGTGCTACATTGTGATGCATTGAAACTACTTGGTGCAATTTACTTAAGTGCCAAGTTCAATTCCCTATATTTTTCTGAAATTCTTTCCATGCACAAAATCTAGAAATAGAGCCGTTTTCTTTCTGCACTGTATCTTGGCATTAAGTTCAAGTCTATATTATAACCCCAAAAAGATTTTCTATACTTCTTTTAATCACAAACTTTACCATATATCAATAACATACACACCTTACTAGGTTACTTTTACTCCAATATCATTGAAGTTATGCAAAGAAAAAACAAAATTAAAATTTTGTGATTTAAATCAATGATTTAAAAAAAAAATCAAGTCATTTAACTCCTGATTTTAATCATGCTTTTAATTCAAGCTGATTTAAATTGGTGTATCCTGATACAGGGTATCCTATATGTCCTAATTCAGCCTTTATGTCATCAACTGTGTGTCGTAGAGGGGTGGTTCTAATTCACGAAATACTTAAAATGTGTTCAGCAATCACACCCTACCAGTTTCGAGAGTGAAAATACAGTCATAAAATAAAAAAAATTAGTTTTTTACACTGTCCCCTGTCCTCTATTTTCCAATTAGAAAGTTGTTGCCCTGTCTTTCTTCAGGTCAACAAAAAATAATAAAAGTTAATGTTTCTAAGTGCAATATACCACTATAACCACTCGACCACCACAGTGCCGCTGTGGTGGTCGAGTGGTTATAGTGACGGACTCGCGATGCGAGGATCCGGGTTCGAACCCCACAGTGGTGGTCGGCTGAAGTTGGTTTTCTGTGGTTCCCAACTTCAAGGCGCAAATACGAGCCGATCTCCCCGTTAAAAAGTCTCGCCACTGAGAGCAACAGTCCTACAACGATAAATCATTCAATCATAACACTTCACTCATAGTTTGAAAAACTGGTGGCAGATGGCAGCACTACACATAACAAGCATTACAGAGAAACAAAAAAACTTCACGTCAGGTTTCACTACACGTACACGCACATTCCCGCATGTACCGATTCGTTGGGGGTTCCGCGGGTGTGTGTGTGTGGGCGGGGTGCATGTGTGGTGTAGCAGTAGTAAGTAGGGCCTCCAAAAAATGGCTCGGGGATCCATGATGTTCTTAAGTCAGCCACCTCGTTGGGCAATTTGCCTGTTGTGGCGTTGTATTTGTATTTGTATTTGTATTGTATTTATATTCTCTGGGATATTAGAATTCAAAAATTTGAGTACAGTTGGGAAAGAATGGCATAAACTAAACGACAATATATGCCCCCCCCCCCATTTATAAAGTTTTTCCTTAACTTCTGGTTTTTAATTCAAATATCTCAGCGAATATTGCACTTAGAAGTACGGAATTTTTTTGTTAGCCTCAGAAAAGGCAGGGCAACAATTTTTTAAATCAGAAGTTAAAAGGACCATATAAAATTTATATATTTTTATTTTATGACACACTGTATTTTCACTCTCAAAACTTGTACAGTGTGATTTATGAATAAATTCTGAGTATTTTTTAAATTGAAATCATATTTTCATGCATCATATGTACATCAAATTTAATTTGATGTACATATGATGCTTTCTATGATTATTTATTAACCGTGCCCGTTGCACTTTGACTTTAACTTTATTAATTTGATTCTTCGATTTACATAATTTTTTATTTCCTTGCACTATATGTAATCTTTGACATATCAATAAATTTTGGTTTTGCCGGAGATGCCCTCCCCACCTGCGGGCGAGGGGGGGGGGGAGAGTGCTTACGTTGCTTCTTGTGGCAGAGCTTGGGTGTCTTGCGGTTTGTCCAGTTTCTCCAATGGAGCCCATGCAGAAATGAGATCTATCTTGAACAGTCCCCAACGTTCCAAAAACCTTAGTTGGCAAATTAACTTCCCCAGCATAACTTTCGTTACTTAAACTGTTCCGTTTGGGTGCATAGGATTTTATGGTGACTTTTAAACATATGGCAATGCTGTTAACAAGCTCTTTTTTTTAATGGGAGCCATAAAAATAGTCTGTTCCTCTTTCTCAAGCTTTTTCATAGTGACGAGTTAACCGAAATTAGTGACGAGTAAATGAGGGTTTAATAGCATTGTGGTCTATGAGAGCTGGAAGGGTCTAAAGAAAAATGACGACTTAACCGGAGTGACGACTTAACGAGGTTTTACTGTACTTTATTTATAATTTGTATCATGTAAGTGTCCATTTCCATAAGTACGTATGTTCCATACAGTATGTATGCATCTAGTTTATTTTTCTAAATATTTTTCTTATTCAGTAATTAAATATGATTAAATTAGAATAACTTAATCTTTTCAAATTTCTTCATCTCCAGTAGTTTGGCATGTTTTACTAGGACGATATTCATAAACAGCGCTGTTATTTTTAAATCTTTCTTTATCCCACGCTGAAATTGGGATTTCCAAGAAGTTAAACTAATGATAACTCAAAGTTTTTGTCGATTGATGAACATTCACTTATTGAGATTTGATTGCATATGTCAATATATACAAATACAAAATACAAATACAACGCCACAACAGGCAAATTGCCCAACGAGGTGGCTGACTTAAGAACATCATGGATCCCCGAGCCCCTACCTACTACTGCTACACCACACATGAAACCCCCCCCCCTTCCGCGGAACCCCCCAACGAATCGGTACATGCGGGAATGTGCGTGTACGTGTAGTGCAACCTGACGTAAAGTTTGTTTCTGTGTAATGCTTGTTATGTGTAGTGCTGTCATCTGCCCCCAGTTTTACTAACTATGAGTGAAGTGTTATGGTTGAATGATTTACCGTTGTAGGACTGTTGCTCTCTGTGGCGAGACTTTTTAACGGGGAGATCGGCTCGCATTTGCGCCTTGAAGTTGGGAACCACAGAAAACCAACTTCAGCCGACCACCACTGTGGGGTTCGAACCCGGATCCTCGCATCACGAGTCCGGCACTATAACCACTCGACCACCACAGCGGCAAAAATCATCAGATATGCTTTTTATAAGCAGTTAAAATAATGTAACGATTACAATTTATATAGAAACAATACCCTTCTTCCCTTTTTTGAAAGATATTATTTTTAACATGATTATTAAATTCCATAAGAGGTAAATATAGTGTCCATAATTTAAGCTGGCATGTTAAGAGCTGTACAGCCTCATGTTACAGCCTTAACTACTCATCAGAAAATTATGAAACTTTTGAGATGTCAAGTTTCATATCTTTCTGACAGGTAGTTAAGGCTGTAGATAGCTCAGAAATGTCATTTTAAATTATAGGTACTCTGTATGGTTTGGTAAACTTACTTGTGTTATCCTGTGGAGTTAATGGCCTTTCTATGACACTTTGTAATGATTTTATCCATTCTGCTCTGTCTTCTTCTTTTTGACAACCCATGAGGTATATCCTATCTCTAGTTCGAAGAGTAAAACCAAAACCTTGCTCTTTCATACCAGGTGGTACACCTTTTTTAACAGCGAAACCATCTGCATGGTAGCCTAAAAACACTTCTCCTTTTGGATAAGGGTCCTGATTTGTAACAAGGGAAACAAAGTTCAGAAATTTTAGTGGGAAGTCATTTCTTGTAATATTGGTAAAATATATCAACAGATTAGTATAATCAATCTATAGTACCGATTAATATAGAACATAAGCAGTAGTTATGTGAACATTTTTGTTCTCCTTAATCAGAGAGAACAACTTTTAATTTAGATGGATATTAAATAATTCTTCCTAGCCACCATTTCTGTTGACAAGAGGCTTCTCTATGTTTGGGGCCCCAACAAAATAAAGCAGTTTTTTTAACATACTGTACAATTTTGATGTGGTAGAAGCAGTATCTAAGTGATGATCTTTCAATGATCCTTTAGTATAAATTCCACATGATTAATATCAGTTTATAGAAAAGGACAATAATGATATAAATTATGATTAAAATGAAAGATGTTATTTTTAGAGATACTTGGAGCTTGTGGCACCTACATTGATGTAGAAAATATTTTAACATACATATGAATAAATACATGCATAATACATTTAAAATGTAATTAACTTGAATTTATATTTACTTACTAATGGTTCTTCGAGATACATAAGTTTGCGATCATCTAAAGTGAACCATCTGTACTTATAAGCATCACTTGCTCTAGGCCCAGTCTTAAACATCCAACCCTCTTTTAGAAAGTCTCTGGTCAAATACTGAGCTAGTTCTACTTCACTGGTACCAGGATATGCTACCCTTAACTGATTGAGCTTTGCATTTCGTATTGCCATAAACCAATCAACTATTGTCTGTATAAAAAAAATACAACTGCAGATTATACATAAAACGTTTTTAAAATCATGCTACTCAAAAAACATTCTTTCAACACATGTTTAGCAAAACATTCTTCTTTCTTTTCCAAAAAAAAGCCTAAAATATTTTTTCCCACTAAAAATATTTCTACATTATTTTCTACGATGCTAGACAGAATGCTGGTAAAACAGGAAAGCTTTTGTTCATAAATGCAACACGTCTAGACAAGTTTTGTTTTTCATAATTTTAGCATATGCTCAAGCAAAACACAATTTTAAAGGTCTCTCAAGTCATTCTCAAGCACGGGCAGATTAGGAGTCAAGTGATTAACCATATATGACTGCATGCCCCCAATAAAGTAACAGTATAAGTGGAGAGACCGTTAAAGAGGAATGATTGGTGACTCAAGTAAAAAGAAAAAATCAGCAAAGATATATATTTATTTAAAGAGCAAAAAATTCAGCATCTATTTCTAAGGCCTTCTCTCAAGAAAGTTTCAGAAATCCATATATTTTGAACCCTAGTGTATTTCATTCAAGTAAACAGAGCTACGTCCAATAGCTCATAATTTGAAATATATTTTGCTGTTTCAGTTCTTGGTAGCTACAATTTTTTATTTTATCTTAAGATTCTAGAAAAATGCACGCTAATTACATGTTGTTCTAAGAACCTGTTTTTGTAAAGGTTATTTTGACTATCCCAAAATCTTCAATTGAATTTTCCTTTTGCTTTTAACATGAGAGCTTTCTGAAATTTGATAACCTGAATGTGTAGCAGAAATATATAAGGGTAAGTAGACGGAAAAAAAGCACAACCATAACTAGCGGAACGCTTTGAATTAAAACAAGATAGAGTTTATAACATATGATGATGTTGGAATGTCATTAGTAAAATTGTGCTTCTCTTTAGGGAGGGGACAAGTTCGATTTAATTTTGTAATGGGTGACAAAGCTGGCTTTTTTCCCAAAGGACCAAAATACAGGGTGTGTCTAAATTCATGGAACAAACCTTAAGATGTGAAATAAGACATCGAAACAAGCATTTTTGATCATAGAATGTGTGATTGAATTGGAATAGCAAAGACGGTAGAGGGTGTTTTTAGAGAGTGCCCAACAGCAATTCACCAAAAACAAATATCATATTTTTCCAACGGATTTGCTGTGATATGTGCTATCAACCATTTCAGGGTGCATATGCACTTTCGGATTGGATTTGTTTTTTATTGGTGCAAGAACCATCAAGGTTATGCTGTGCCAAGCAATGATTAAGCGGTATAATGACTTGTAGTAGAATTTGCATTACCCAGGTTGCAAATCACATTACAATACCCTGCACCCTTGAATGGTTGATTACATTTATTGCAGTAAATCCATCCGAAAAATATAATTGCTTTTGGTGAAGTGCTGGTGTGCATTATAACACAATTATCCGGGGAAAATATGCTATAAAAATGTTGTTTTTTTTCCCTTTCTGATACAAAATAAAGTGATCCAGACTCTGTCGCAAAGCTGGGCTGGAAGAGATTTCTGCAATGGGATAAGCCCATGGCAAAGTTCTGGCGTTCATGGTTCCTGTTGTGCATTCTAAAAACACCCTGTATCACCTTTGTTATTATTGCAATTCGACTACACATTCTATGACCAAAAATGCTTGTTTAGAAGTCTTATATCACCTCTTCAAGCTTGTCTCATGAGTTTAGAATCACCCTGTATAAAAAATATTTGGGTCAGACAGGACATTGACAGATATTGATGAGTTTGTTTGTTGGATTATTCAATTGTTTAATATGGAAGTGGGGGGGGGGGCATTTTTCAACCCAAAAATAATTGCATATCAATCAAGTAAAGCATAAAATTAGAGATGGTATATAAGGGCACTGTGAACATTAGCTGCCCAAATACTTTTGCCAAAGCTATCAAAATCTGACAGTATAAACAGAGAGAAGATTTGAGAGGGTGACATAACAAAGAGGTTCTACTACATAAGACATTTGTGTGATATTCATTACCAAAGGAACACAATCCATGAATATACCATAAGGATCAACAATACACAAAATAAATGTCAGAACTTTTTTTTCTGAAAAGGCCAAATTTTATAATTACTAAAATAAAGTGATAGAACTGAAAGGGGAAAAAAAACAACAACAAAGTACCTTTCCAGTTTCACTGTACAGAAATATGTTTCGGGTGGAGCCATCATTTACATAAGTTAGTTGTAAGCCGTTGGGATTGCCAATTTTCTTTGGACAAAAAGTTGCATTTAACTCAGAAAGTTGAATTGTTGCTTTTGGTTCTTTGTGAGTCTGAAAAGAAATTTCCATGAGGCAAAAGAAAAATCATACAATCAACAATTATGCCTGTAATCACAACTTTACTGTACAACATTCTTCAAGTGTTTCATATGTCAATCTTTAAATGGGACAAATCGTTATCACAGTTTAGAATGAATTATTTGGAGATTAAAACTTTTAAAATTTTTCTAAACAGGGGAAAATATCATTTGAGGAAAAAAATAAATGAAGGTGACATATCATGCTCAAAAAAACTTTTCTCAATTGAGAGAAATTGCAAAGCCTTTCTTAACTGAAGTACACAATAAAATGATAATGATTAAAATCAATCACTCACAGGTGCGAGAATCTAAGAGCTCAGGCCACTAAAGCTCTCAATAAATTGTGCCAGGTGGCTGAGACCTCTCCCCCAATAATTCATGATGTATGCCATACACGACTTTTCCTGCGTATGCCCTTAAACCCTGTATACAGGAAGCCCTAAGGTCTCTCCTACTGTAATTTTTTACATGTTAGAAACTCTGATTACACATGAATGGAGACATCTTATTTTTCAAATCAGACTGCCAGATGTTTGACATAAAATTATAGATCTCTAAAAAAGCAGTCAAAATCTCAGAACTTTTCAACATTACTATATACGTTCTTGTTAATGCTTATTGACTCTTTTCAAGTCATTTTTTCGTGATTCATTACAGTTTTGAGAAAAAATACCCATTTTAAAAAATACACACATTGCCATAATAATTTGCGCACACAGAAGAAGTCGTCAAAATGAAACGAAATTTTACACATGTAAGTACTACGTTGATATAAATAAGTAAGTGATTAGAAAATCCAAGAAAAAGGATAATTTATTGCAGAAAAAAGTACAGATGAACAGAAGTTTTAGTACTCTGTTGGACCCCCTCTAGCGCGAATGCACGATGCGATATGAGCGGGCATTGAGGCATACAAGTTCCGTATGATGTCCTGAGACATCTCATTCCACAGTTGCTGTAAATGCGCCTCTAGTTCGACCAGCTTCGTAGGGTGTCCAACTTGCCATCCCAAATGATCCCAGATATGCTCGATTGGTGACAAATCTGGGGATAGAGCAGGCCAGGGAAGGGTGGTAATGTGGCGGAGGCAGTCTTGTGACATCCTTGCTGTGTGTGGCATAGCATTGTCTTGTTGAAAAATGGCTCCTGGGAGCCCTGCCATGAGTGGCAACACATGTGGCTAAAGGATGTTATGGACGTACCGCTGGGCTGTCATTGTGCCATGGATCAATATTAGGGGTGACCGAGTATCGTAAGAAATGGCACCCCATACCATGACACCAGCTGTGGGAGCGGTGTGTCGCTGTAAAGCGAAGGCAGGATTGAAGCGTTCACCACAGGGCCTCCACACACGAACACGATTGTCATCACTGCTCAAGTTAAATCTCGATTCGTCGCTGAAGACGACCTGGTTCCATTCCGTTGCAGTCCAATCCCGCCGTGCTCGACACTACTCCAAACAGAGGCGTTGGTGGGTGGGTGTCATTGGCAGCACACGTAATGGGCGCCGCGATACCAGATGTCCTTCAGCCAGGTGCCTTGCGATGGTTCGGGAAGACACAGGGGCCCGTAGTGAAGCTGCTGCCTGTGTCTGGATAGCGGCCAATGAGGCAGTTGGCTCTACTGGTCGCCGTGTAAATGACGTCTCTTCTATCCACTGGTCCCAACACCTCCTCACAGTAAAATCAGAACGGCCTAGTTGACGAGCTACTCGCCGAGCTGACCACCCAGCTTCCATCATCCCGATGATTCTTCCCCTATCAAACTCTGACAACTGCTCATATGGTCTTCGACGGCGGCGTAACTGCATGTCTACCTCAGCATTTCCTTTGCAAACGATTAAATACACTCCAGCAAGCTCTGCTTACCTGTTTTATACTCCAAGGAGAACGAAGTTCAATGCCCTCTAGTGGCATTACGCAATGCGCAATCACGCTGCATTTCTAATCATTTGCATATCTGCCCGACATGTACCTTCAGGCCAACTTTCGTTTTGATCCCACAATTATTTCTTGGTGCGCAAATTTTATGGCAATGAGTGTAGTTTTCATTTTATTGAATAAATTGGTCTTCAATTAATTTTTAGGGGATGGAACATATTCTCCCTCCTCTAAGTTCACAATCTTGGGGTGGGAACTCAATGATAGCAGTCGTGAAATGTTGAGGCAAAACTATTATAGTGTGAAACCCACTTTTCAAAAAGGGGTATTTAATGAGAAGTAGTAGTTGGGCAGTATAGATCCCACGCCACAGGGTTAAATGAATTATTTTGTTATAAAGTCATTAGCTTATTGGGAAGGGGAAAATGTTTCTTAGATTTAGAATAAAAATAAAACTGTGTAAGATGCAGATAAAAACTTCGAATCGGAACAACTCTGCTTTTATTTTCCACATAATTGGTAGCTTGGTTTGATATCCACATTCCCCCCTTTTCTATTCTATTCTAAAATTAAACTTTTTTCATTCAGCTAAAACCCTGCAGTTAGAATGGAACTGTCGAATGTATATTGCAAATTATGATATTTTTTAATGCACAGTACATTTCATACATTTCCTTGAGAAAGACTCTCGAAAAAAAAATTTGAATGTGGTCAACTGAAAGAAACTGATCAAGAGCTGAAGGAAAGTTTTTTTTGTCATACATTTGCCTTCACTATTGGAAGGCCATTGCAAAATCAGCTTCACACGTACATGGATCACAGCAAACACTATAGATTGATTACAACATTAAGTATGGAAATATTTGTCAACAAGGGAGATGGGCTCCAAGAGACACCTTCTAGCCTCCTTCATAGTCTTGCAGCCTGATAACAATAACTTTCAGAAAAAAAAACCTAGTTAAACCTAGCTTCAGAATGGAATGGGCAAAAAAACTTTAACAAAAACATGATAACATTATCCAAAGTCCCAATAACTATAAATAATTTTTCCCTACATTATGATATTGGTCAGTTCCATTCTTTGCAAAAGCGATAACAATACCCTGAATAATGACATTATCCGTGATTCTAATAAATGGTAACAACTGTATTTGCCACTTATCATAAAAACCTATTTTTTGGGAAACATGTGACTGCTCCTTTTTTTTGTTTTCTTGCTAGCTTTATATAAAACCCCAGATTAGTACAATTAATATCTCATGATAAATTTTATCAAGAGAAGATTTGTCTTGATGTTACAATTACAAAACAAGTTGCTATTTCCCTTACATTGTGCTGTACATTATTGTGATTCATCAATTATAAAGAATGAAATTATATTATGAAAATATCTATTACAAAATCAAAGACTCACTACCTCTTTAACATAATACTTGAGGGTGCCATCTTCTTCATTGAGAACAAATTTTCGCAGCTGAAACCTGCCATCTTCTTTCCCTCTTTTCCATAGGAAATCTTCCAGTTTCCCAGCTGTGTAGACTTGCCTATCCACGTGTATGAATTCTTCACGTTCATATTTTGCCCTTATCCACTGTTCTTTTAGTACACTGTAATTGAAGAAAAACATCTAATATGATTTGGAAAAAAAAATTTCACAAGTAACAGCAAAAATTGATATACAAGAGAAACAATACTATACATATAATTTATAGGGTTATTTCATACAATGAAACCTGTCTTGAATGAAATCAAAAGGCAGTCCCGTCTGTGATTAGCAACTTGATGTGGACCTTCATAAGACAAAGACCTGTCTAAAACAAAAAATTATTCCATCCCTTGACACTCTTAAACAGTCTTATACAGGTTTAAAAGTATTTGTTTAGCAAAAAATATGTATCTGAGTGAATGTCACAGAATTTGCATTTTTCAGCAACTAATAAGTTTCTTTGCAGCAAAACGGAATGTAAAAATGTTTCTCTACCCACAACACAAAATCACAAAATTCACGTAACTGTTACATGACTTTTGAATGCAGAAGATAGATTAGCTTACACACGCAGAGGTGCCAGCATGAAGAAAATATTGAGTGGGGCTGAAAGTTGCCAGTCTTTGTATTATATGAAGCTCATATGTGGAGGGGGAGAGGTGCGTTGCATTGTATATTCATTAATTATTGGGGGAGAGACTCAACCCTCTCACAAAATTTATTGGAAGGCTGAAATAGCCTCAACCCCCCCTCCTAGGTTCTGGCACCTATGCACACACAGACGTCTTATAGTAGTCATGTATAGCCCAGTTAAATTATACATGGTCTCTTGCAAAAGGTCGGGTATAAAAGAAAAAAAGAAATAATTTTTGGATTTCTAATTTTTGTGTACAAGCTGAGTTATACTGAAAAAACAGAAATTTTTGGACTTTTTCAGGCTTAATATTATTGTTTCTATGCATCTGAGAGCAAAAGTGTAAATTACAATATTGTAAAAGACAAAATTCACAACAACTTTTGTGCTTATAATTTTTTTCCACGGTCTATACCTATTGAACCACAAAAGCAGTGAAAGTACTATAATTTTTGCAAAATTACGAAACACATATTAAGAAAGGATGACATCACTATGCTATTCATACAAAGGTTTTTAACAACTGGCTGTTGCGAAGATGAATTTTTGGAAAGAGAAAATTCAACTGCGTTTGTGGGGGAATCGAACCCACGTCCTTTCCTTTCACAAATGTCTAAGATTCATGTATAACCCAGTTAAACTATACATGGTTCCTTGCAAAATGTTGGATATTTCTCATTTTTGGAAATGTTGTAGGGGCCAAAGCCACTAGCAAAAAACCAAATTTGCAGAAACAAAAGCCCTGTGCAAGATGAGTTATATTGAAAAAACAGAAATTTTTGGACTTTTTTGGGCTGTTCCTATACATCGGAGAGCAAAAGTGTAAATTACAATACTGTAAAAGACAAAATTCGCTACAACTTTTGTACTTATAATTGTTTTCCAATGGGCTATAGTTGGGGTTAATTCATGGTGTGTTCGATTCCCAGCAGAGACAGTTGAATTTTCTCTTTCCAAAAATTCATCTTCACAACAGGCAGTTGTTAAAAACCTTTGTATGAATAATGGAGAGTGACGTCATCTTTTTATAAAAGAGTAATTAAGAGTACCTTTTGTAATTTAACTCGCTTTGAAGGTCCTGGTAATGAATGATCCTCGTCATCACTTCACTTGTGTTTACTGTAATGCGAGTGAGCAGAGGATTGGTGGCAAGCCCCTCAATTTGCTCAAGCCTTATCTTCATCTATGTTGCTGCCTTCCAAAATAGGAGTAAGAGCATTTTGAAATGACTGGCCACGACAGAAAGTGCAAGGACCTGAATACTTCAGGCCTGCTTTTTCACTGGTGCAAGCCCAATGGCACTGTTTCTTGCAGTGACATGATGTAAATTTCAATAAGGATTAAGATGCTGGATCCTTACTGGCTTGAATTGATGCGATCCCTTTTATCTGTAAGCATCTAATCCTAGTCTCTGTAGTTTTGTCTTTCAAACAACAACCACTTCTGGACTGTGTGGTATGTTTGGAAGAAATGGTATCTGGTAGCATCTTGTGTCAGTGGCAGTGAGGGACTTAATTTGCTGGTCTATGCCGCAGCTTTGATGAAATGCAGGTGATCTAAATTTTGTGTGTTCATGTCATTTTCATACAAAGTGACACGATACTTCTCTCTTGTATTGGCTATGTCTTCAGCAGAGGAGTGCTATTGTAAGAACACAAACTAATTCTTTTTAGCTAAGGATTTTTTTTCAGAATAGTGCAGCATTTGATTTCGCCTTGGCCAAAAATGGCAGATGTGGTATCACATCCACAGTATGCAGGAAAAGAGGACAATACCTGATGGGCAGCTTGATAAAACATATTTGAAGGAGGAACTACAATACAGTAAAACAGCAGACACCCCTTCCACTCTTGTGTAGATACCCATTTCTCACATTAGGAGCCAAACCAGTGAGAAGCATCAACAGATCAGTATCTTACTCAATGATGATGACTTATTTATAGGCTGAGGCCTAGGAAAGTGCAGTCTTCACAATGTCGACATCTGCATTTTCCCCAGCATGCTTTACGTCAATGCTGTGTTGCAAAGCAATGTGATGAAACATCGCCTGTTTCCTTCATTAGTAAGAAATTTCTCCTGTTTCACTGACAGAGCACTGCTTTGTCTGATAAGATGATGTCTGCACAACACTGTACAGTGGATCAATGTATATACGTTCTGTACTCTTAGTACTTCTTTGGGCTCCATCCACTGAATAACCGTCAAAAACAACAGATGCATTTCTACCAAAGGGTTTTTGTACATACGTGGCATACCTAGTCATGACTGAGCCAACAGAGTCATTGTGATGCCAGACTAATTCGTGCAACAGATACCCACCATCAACCACGACATGTGCTAAATGTCACATTTCTGGAGACTGAAGTAAAAGCTGAGTACATGGAGGATTTTGTTCCCTTTCGCATCACTTCTTCTGAAAACAAAGGCATCAGGAAGGGTGCAAGTTCATATTTTAAGTACTATTCCAACTCCACATCAGACTGTTTAATGACGCATACTCTTTGGAAAAGTGTCAGCAGATCAATTTCTATTCTTTTGTCAGCTACTTTTACAGTGCTCGTGATGGATGATAGAGTGATCACTTTGTCCTTACATTTAAATCTTAATTTTTCAAAGATGTTGCCAACGGTTCTTGAAATCCCTTGCATACCAGATTCTTGAGCCATGTGGCAATTTATCTGTTCCTATCCGACAACTCCACTGTTGATGGGCATTATTTTATTCGTCTTGGGAAAGGGATGAGAGACGATATGCAAACCAATTCTTAGTTTTGCCACGTCTGCATGGTCCACATTTATCATATTTACTAACACAAAATTATGATTATGAATAATAACTGGCAAACGTGATGAATTTGGTATGATTTTTATCATGTTTACTTACTAATGACACCAGTAAAAGTGATAATTTTTCTTAGCATGTATCAAATTTACCAATTACACTTGGGTACTACAGAATTGCTGATAGAAAGTGATAAATTTAGGGAAATTTATCAAACTTACTAAAATGGTCAGCAATTATGCATAATCACTGGATTTATCACTTTTACTGTAACATATAGGCACCAAGACTAAATATATTTGAGTTTTTCGATATTTAAAAAAATACCCTGTATGGGGGAAAAAAAAATCTTACTCTGGATCAGTTGAAGTAGGCCTTCTATAACAAACAGGTATGTGTTCCTCGTATTTTTGTTTGGCTTTAACATTTCCAACTTCTTCCATGAGGCTGATCTGATCGGAATCCCAGTGATCGAGAATCAGTGACTTTACTTTGCTAACATGCGACCCAAGACTACGGTGGAAGCTGGCACACTGAACACATATAAATACACCTATATTATAAGAGGCCCATTCTGGTCCTGTGGAAATAAACAACAATTGAGTATTTACTGAAAATACGTAATGGATATCATGAAAGGATCAGAAAAAACTTTTGTGGAATTTTTTACAATTGAGACTGAATTTATTTACATTTATTATATACAGTGATCTCTCACTTATGCGTTAGTGCAAGGGGACAAAAAAAATAGATGGGTCACTATCACGAAATAGGACAAAAAAAATTTTAAAAAATGTCAACCAAAAAATCCAAAAAAATTCTTAGGTACACTTCTTTACCTGCTAACAAATGAAATATAGTTAGCAATGAAGTTTGTTAAAAATTAGTGATGAAAAAAATGTAATTTAAATTTAATTACATTAACAGATAGGCAAATCCGACAAGGCATTTTGCCTGCTTCAGCACTTTACTCGATCTTATGCATGACACTCAAAACATATTCCATCTATTTTGGTTGCACATTTTCAATTTACACATGCTCTGATACTCTAAAATTTCTATCAATTACATTTTAATTTTTTTATTTGTGTTCCTTGCTTTTTTTTCATCAATTTTATAGGGGAACGACCGATTTCAAATTTGTGTTTGTTTCGCTACAGCACAAGATGTACTCTCCAATGTCTTTAGATGAAACATTAATGCAGCTTGATGTTGCAAGAGAAACTTGGATTTTTTTTCTACTTCCCCCACCTAACTTTTAATCAAGCCTTCCTTCTGGTTATTTAATGCCAGGAGAAAGACATTTTTACATGTTTTGCAACAATGAACAAAAACTAAGCATGTTGAAATTTGTGCTTTTCAGAAATAATAGATGTCTCTGAACTGAAACATGTGATAAAGTGAAAATAATTTTTGATAAAAAAAAAAAAAATAGCCAGGAGAAGGCCATTTAATTAATTTACTATTCTTATTAATTTAAAAGAATTCAAGTGATGACTACATTCTTTTAACCTTTTCAAAACCAAATTAGATAGGTGGCAACTAGGTGTTGTAGGACTTGAACCAATGTTTTCCAAATGTCATGAATTTTCATTTTGGCCCAAAACTATTGATATAAAATATTTAAAATTGTAAAAAAGATGATGAATGAAAGTATACTGCTACACCAAACACCAACTCTGACCATATCGCTATATTACAATTTACTGCCATTAATATGATGGGTTGGAAATGAAGATGCTTTCTATTGGTAGTCACCTCAAGTTCATTAGGGAAAATATCTTATCTATATATCCCCTTGGGTTTGAACCCAGGACCGTGAAAGCAACCTTCATGGTGGTAGACGAGTATCTTACCACCACACCACTCGAGCTATGAAAGTATTACTGGTCCTAAAAAATATATTATTGAAAAGTAATATATTGTTATATATATATGGGAATAAAAGTAAAATATTGGCTTCATTCTTAAAACATAGGGTAATAATATTTGTTCATCATAATCAAGCCTTATAATTACAATATTACCTTGTTACAAATTATAATTTTTCTAAGTAACTGAAAATCAAAGACTGTTTGTTGCCATCTATCATAAGAATAAGGGTAGAGAGAGGGGGAAACTGTCTTCTGTGCCAGCGAATTTCCTTCTTTTCTTCTATGGCCATTTTCTATGGTGAGCAGGACGAGTGATTTGAAAGCAGTTCAAAATCATTACAAAAATGACATCTGCGAGTTGCACTTATGACTGTTCCAAAACACAAGTTACGAGTCCTCTAAAAGGAGGACTTTAGGGTTTTTAAGGTTTCACAGTTGTCTTTAACATTACATATTTCCATGCTTTTGAATGAATATAAGGAATTAAGGCTTGCGGTTGCGAAAAAAGTTCATCAAAGCTTATGTTTTCTAGTGCTATAAGTCTATAGATCTTGCCATATTTTCAGACGATATTTGTCTTAACTTATGAGGGTATAAATAATTAGTCAAATAACTACACATTTTTTACACTATATCTGAAATTAGTTTACGATTTTGGCCTTTTTGTTTAAATGATGTCAAAGTATGCTTACATATGTTTCTCTTGGTAACCAAATTTCTTTGCCAAATGCGATTCACGTTTTGATCACTGAAATAGCCATCACAGTTAAATTTTTTATTGCAAAAAAACAATAGCAAAGGTAAATGAAGAGGGTGGTTGCCTTCCTCACTGTGTAGCCCACATGCGGCGAAAACCATAAATGCGCTTCTGGGGCTCCTCGCCCCCCCCCCAAAAGCCGATTTCTACATATTTTTTGGATAATCTGAGTTTTCCGTTATACAAGGTGGTCTCAGTCCCGTTCATCTTGGATTTTCAGATACTACTGTAGACAGGTATCTCTACCTCTATAGGGGTCCCCCCTCAAAAAAGAAGAAAGTTTGCCCAGGGCCCCAAACTCATGAGGAACAGTCATTACATTTTCGAAGTTGGTGCATCAATTGTCAACAATTCGATTCGACTATATGATTTTTTTTTTTGCGATCACTCTTTTCCTCGGATGGGATTCTAACCCGGGACCCCCGTGGGGGTAAAATTTTTACACCGTTAACTGGAAGTGAATAGTGACAGTCGCGTATAAGCAATTAATAACAGTGATCAAGATTGTCATTTATGAATTTACGAAATCACGATCATTAAAAAATAGAAAATTCGAGTAAATGTCTGGACACACAGAAACATAAACATCAGGTGAGAAGCGTCATTTCCTTGACAAAACAATAAAAACGCCCACAGAGGGATCGCGGACGCGGATCCCTATTAACGCGATCATGAACACGGACGCGATCGCAAAATAAGTATCGGTATCCGATCGTTAGATATTTACCTATTTTACCGCATTCAGCGCAGACATTATTGCCCGATCTCTTTAATAGGTCTTGGAGTTTCCTGCGTCGAGAATCCGCCATATCTCCTCCACCTGATGATGCTGATGATGGTGTTTTCTGTTGTTGTTATTAGATGATGACTCATGTGTGGTGCGCTTTTCTTTTTCTTTTCTGCTTTCCCGATGCTTGACTCTCGTTGATGAATTGAATGATAGATGTCAGCACTGTTCTCACTCTTTCAGGAGTCTAAAAAAATGTAAACAGAGTGAAGATTTTTTTAAATACAAATTCTGGATCGAAATGGTCATTTATCGACCGATAGCGATGAATTGTTGTCGTTTGCTTGGATGAATACTAATGAGGATGTCGAAAGGAAGTGTAGAAGACAGTGTCCCTGAAGAGCGGAGGAAGTGCAACATCCTGCGGGATGACGATCGAGTCCATGGATTGGTGCTTGCCCGCGGCGGAAGTGTAGGAATCACCAAGAAAAATGTACGAGTTGTCGCAGGTTTTCCTCTTCTGTCCTGGGTATTGCGTCCGATGCGGAAGTGCGCCAGTAATCTCTACTTTTATTTTCATCACTTTACCATTCAAATCTAAATAATGAAAGTATTCACTCATGAAATACCATTGCTTTTGGTCTTGGCTAGTCCTGTTTTAACCAAAATTCCTGACATTTGTAGGGGGGGAAAAGAACGAAATGTGTCCTTAGTGAAAAACTAGGAGAGGAGTTTCGAAAAATTCCATCACCCCGGATTGTCAGGAACCTCAAACTTTAGAGACTCTAATTATAGAGACAATATATACAAGGCTATCTTTATGCAGGAGTTTCACTGGCTTATATATATATCATCAGAGGTTTTGCACTTTGTGGGCACACAAAAACAAATTTTGCCACCCTTTTCTCCCAATACGGTCTAATTCTTGGCCACTCATTCCTCACACTTGCTGATACTCCAAACTTGCCGTCTTAGGCTATAAGGCTACACCCCAGAAGTCCCCTTTAAATATGTCTCTGCATACCATTATGTGAAAATTACCAATTAATCAAGCAATGGCAAAAGAAACTAGTAAAGTTATAAAAAATTGCCAAGCATTGGTTATGGTACAAGATACACAGGGATACACAAGCTTCTCCTTCACATTTCTTGTAGCATGAACGCCTACCATACATTTTTAAGATGTTTTTACCTCCTACACATTTCAAGAGGAATGGAAGCATCCTGCATATTTAAATAACGTGATCCTCATGTATTCCCAAGGGATCAGCATGATCCGTCCAGGGAATTTGTTAGTGTTAGTAAACATCCATGCCCGAACCGGGATTCGAACCCAGACCTGCACAGTGAGAAGCTAGTTCCCTAACCACTCGACTGCCAGGCGGCAAAGGGATAATCAAGCCTATCAAATTTCTAGGGATAATCAAGCCTCCTGTTTTTTTTAGCCCTGTTTACATGGGAATGTAAAAAGCCCATTTAAAAAAAAAAAACCAGCTTCAAAGATTTTTACAAAAATCCATTTACATGGAGAAGCACTTTAACCCAAATTTACACATGTCGTCATAGGTCATGTAGGTTGGCTAATTAAATTAGCAGCTCAAAGAATTATAAGAAAGGAGGTTACACCTCCCCCCCCCCCCCCCCCCGAAGCATCCCAAACAAAGCAGGGTCAATTCCAGTTCCCTATTGCTTTCCCTACAAGGGAAGAAAGTTGTCAAATGAATATCAGCCTTGACAATACTGCTGCAATATTGCACATGTAAATGGGGCTGTAGTGATAAGCAAGCGTCTTGTGCTTTTCCAGGGTTATGTGAGCTTTTTACATGTGTTCAAGTCATGATCATTTCTAATAGGGGTATAGAAGTTTTCTACACTGTTTCCAGGGAAGGAGTAGACATGAAGCATAAAAGATTGTTGAAATCAGACAAAAACCACCCTAAATATATGGGTCCAATCTGATTTTGTTATTTATGAAGATGGTTAAGTGCTCTGGATGGGGATTAATTTGAGCACTTCATTTTAACAAAGGATCATATAATAAGAGCTGTTTCATGATGTGCCTGTGTCTCTACCAGCTGATGTCATCGCTCTGACAGAAGTGGTTAGTTGTCAGTGGCTGGTATTTCAAGGTTGCACTTGAGTTGAAAAGTATTAGAGTAGTGATGTACACCTGGTATGAGACCACACCCATTGAGCCAAGGCGACAAGAACAAGGGATGAGACAGTCAATATACAGCCCTGATTTTAACCTGGCTTTAAATTGAAAAGGGCTTTGACTTTAATCATGGGATTTATTGTGCACAAGGTTGCCAATGACAACAAAAAATATATTATCGGCACTTGAAATTTTCTATGTGTGGTTACTGAATTGAAGCCTAAGAACAATAAAAAAAGTGGAATTCATATCAGCGTGTTTATTCACCAGCATGCAAGGGGTTCACTGTGTAGAACAGAAAAAAATAGAAAGAAACATAATTTATATATATATAGGCATGTTTTCATCAAAAGAAAAAAAAGTTCTCTCTCTTTTAAAAAGCTTTATGGTGCCTAGATTTTTGTGCAGTCAAGCCTGATCATATTTTTTGAAATTTGATCATATTTCTAATTTTACCTTGCTTGAATTTTTTTTATTCAGTGTTTCTTACGATTACTCGTTGCAGGGTTTTCATCGATATGGGTCTCAACTGACTGCAAAGAAATTGCTGAAGTAGCACAATCTTGTGGTGCAGAAGTTCATTTCCGTGATTCGATTTCAGCCACAGATAACAGCTCATCTTTGAGTGCTGTTAAGGATTTCATCTCGCATCATAAAGGTAGGCTGATCAGAAAAAAAAAATCAAACTTAAACACAAGAGTTTTCTTTTTACTATCACTATACTGGAACTCTGTACATTTTTTTTTAATTATGTGCTTTTAGCTTTCTCAAATTTGTCTCAAAGATTTTGCTTAAATTCATATGCATCTGTATGATAAAAATTTCTAAAACTTTTGCCATGTGATTTATAATTTGAAAAAAAAATCAGAGTTATCTTTTATTTTGTTTTAGAAGTCAATGTAGTTGGATTGGTTCAATGCACATCACCATGTTTGTTACCAGAACAATTGGATAGAGCATGCTCCATGATTTTGGACGATGATTATGACTCTGTGTTTTCCGTTTACCGTCAGCACAAGTTAAGATGGAAGGAAGTGGAACCACGTATGTTCAGTGTGTTTAAATCATGGGATGAATAGAAGCTGTCTTCAAGGTTTATGAAATGGTCTTTTTTTTTAAATATTACTTGTCTGTTTCTTCAAATTGTTTTTAATAATTTCAGCTGACCGCCATTCATTAACACCATTTATATGTAATATGAATTATACTCTGATTACTGTGCATTAATCTTTTGGTATTAAGTAAACACGCTTTATTTTTACGATAGAAAAATTCATGTTCTGTGTCGATAGATGGGTTTACAGGAGGATTCATTGACTGCTGTAAATTTTGAGACACATTCTCACTTATATTCTGAGCTTATTAGTTTTAAATACTTTAAAATTCTGATATATCAATACTCTGCAGACTGAGAAAAAATATCGTTGTAGAAGGATTATCATTATATCACGAGGCAACTGATCACATGCTACCAAATTACTGCTGTTGTTGACATCTCTTCTAAATTGGAATTGTTTGCATGTAGTACCAGAAAACACACTTGTTTGTGCATTGACCATAAAAAGTTATTATTGATTAGTTGATTAATAAGATTCAGATGTTTTGCCCCCCCCCCCCCCCCACTAAAAGTGTTCATTGCATCATACTGCTGTGTACTACACAGAAAGTAACAATATCAAGATTGAACATTGAAGGACTTGACATACAGTCATATACTTCACGTCTCAGATAAATATCGAAGGGTTCTCAAAGTATGGGTGTACCCAGAAAAAAATATTGACAACTTCTTTCTCCCTCTCATAGCAACACTTTTTGATGATTGGGTGGTGCAAAATACTTATGTTTCTGACGTCTTGGGAAGAACAAAAACCGATGACAAGTTTAAAAACATATTGGAGGTAATTTTGAGCAAGATATAAAAATTGGAGGGATAGGCCTTCAGCATGGCCATGTTATTGTAGCGGCTTTGAAATCTCTTTGAAAAAATATTGTTATACAGGAATTTATTTTTAGTAGCAGCATGTAAATGTCTTGATTTATCAAGAGAAATATAATTTTAGGCTATAGCCAATAATATACAAGATCTAAAAAAAACCTTGTTGTGGGATTTATTATTATATTGGTAAACATTGCAAAGAGAGTTCACTTTCATTCAAGATTAATGGAATTGAGGTAATTTTGGATTGATAAAAACACAGATTACCCTCCCCCCCCCCAAACAATGGCTAAATCATGACAATGTTAGTGTTGCAGGATGTGTCAGTCAGATCTCATAGCATGGGGAAGGAGACAAAGCACCCCCCCTAATATTTTCAAAATTTTGATATGTTGACTAGGTTATTGAAATAATATGATTTTCTTTGTTTCAGATGAAAATACTTATGCCATGAATTTTGATCCTTATAAACGTCCAAGACGTCAAGATTGGCAAGGTGAACTCGTCGAAAGTGGCCATTTCTATTTTGCATGTGTGGACCTAATTGAAAAGGGGTTATTACAAGGAGGCAGGTAATGTTTTTAATGCTCATATAATTTTCAAGTTTTTTTATAAAAACTGAAATTTATTAACATATGCACACACATTTCAAATATATAGACACAGAAAGTAATTACGACATGACACATATAAAAACATATACGACTAATATACACGGTTAACTTCTGTTGTGGTGCACAAAGGATCAGTGAAGATTTTCTGATCAGTGATCAGTTTTTTCATAATGAAATAACATATTTGATGTAATTTTTCATGTATATATATATATTTTTTATCCACATCTATTTTTCCTTCAAAAAAACAGATAGCAGCACTAGTGCATTGGTGGATGTAGTGCGAAAAAATTGTATTATTGGCAAAGGCAGTAGACCGGAGGTGAACATTCACCCCCCCCCCCCCACTATGCATACTTTCAATTATCCTCCCCGAAGGGGATAACTATATCCGCTTACGCACCAGTATGATGCGGAAAATGAGCATAACTGACATCTGTTAAAAATTCTCTGGAGAATTTTAAAATAGATACATAGAAAAATGTACATTACAAAATACTTTTTCATCGAAACTAACCAATATAAACTGAAGAGCCAAAAAAACTGGTAGGCATGCGTATTCAAATAAAGAGATATGGAACCAATCAGAGTACAGCGCTGCGGTCGGCAATGCCTATATAACACAACAAGTGTCTGGCATAGTTGTTAGATTGGTTACTGCTGCTACAATGGCAGGTTATCGAAATTTAAGTGAGTTGAATGTGGTGTTATAGTCGGCGCATGAGAGATGGGACATAGCATCTCCGAGATAGCGATGAAATTTGGATTTTCACGTACGACCATTTCACGAGTGTATCGTGAATATTGGGAATCCGGTGAAAAATTAAATCTACGACATCGCTGCGGTCGGAAAAAGATCATGCAAGAACGGGACCAACGACGACTGACGAGAATCATTCAACATGACAGACATGCAACCCTTCCGCAAATTGCTGCAGATTTCAATGCTGGGCCATCAACAAGTGTCAGCGTGCGAACCATTCAACCATATCTGGGATGCCTTGCAACATGCTGTTCAGAAGAGATCTCCACCCCCTCTTACTCCTGCGGATTTATGGACAGCCCTGCAGGATTCATGGTGTCAATTACCTCCAGCACTACTTCAGACATTAGTCAAGTCCATGCCACGTCGTGTTGTGGCACTTCTGCGGTCTCGCGGGGGCCCTACATGATATTAGGCAGGTTCTCCAGTTTTTTTGGCTCTTCAGTGTATATCAGCGCCATAGGTAGCTGTAACATGCTGTGTAGTGGAAAAACATTGTAAAAGTTTTATATTTTAAATGAGATACTGCAAACAAATGAAGTGAACTGGGAAGATAAAGCAAAAATATGAAAATTCAAAAAAGAATGAAAAATTCAAATAGGAATTCAAAAATGAAAAAGTTATAGTCAATGTCTCATCAGAGGGGGGGGGGGGGGACACACCCTGACATTGGCTTAACACAGATGTCAGGGTGTTCCCCCTTGATGAGAGCGTAACTTTTTTCATTTTTAAATTCCTATTTGAATTTTTCCTTCCATTTTGAATTTTCATTATTTGCTACATCTTTCCACTTCACTTTATTTGTTTGCAGCATCTCATTTAAAATATAAAACTTTTACAATATATATATACACAAGTTGAATGTATGGTTTAGTAGTAGTTGTAATTTGAAGTTTCAACAATTTCAAATAAGATCAATAACTATTATCGGAAGTCATTAATTGTGTGCTTGATTTTGTATTTAATTGTATATTTGATTTTGAACTGTCTAGCAAATTATTTTCAATATGCAACTCATGAAGAATTTTCGAGTAAGCCATTCAACAAATGTGATTATACAACGAGCCATTATGAAAAACTGCTGTCCTATTAAAATCATTATTTGATATTGAAAAAAATTATGAGATTTTTGAAAATGTTCTTGTGTGCTATACAATTGTTTCTATTGAATTTACTATGTGTACATGTATGTAGATTTCACAAGATTATCGAAATTTTCAGATGCGGTTACATTGAAATGCCTAGTCAGATGTGCTTTGAAGTCGATGATGAAAAGGATTTGTTAGTTGCTGAAAGTCTTCTCAAAGTTTATGGTTACAAGGACTAAACTCTTTCTTTTTGTAGTTTTTTTTCATTCCATCTGGGCAATCCTTTGATTCCAGGATCATGTAATAATCGTATCAGTATAAACTTGAACAACATTTTTGATAAATTAGGAAGAAAATATTCTAAATATATCATTCGTTTCAATGCGAGAAATATTACTTTTGAGAGTGTTATAGTTTGTGCATAATATCACTTCAAAATTTCAATTGTATATTTGAAAATTGCATTCAAATATATTATTTTGATGTTAAGATGTGCCAATAGAAGTGAGAAATTTACGTTACTATGAGCTGCTGTTTAGTTTTCTGTTTGATGGCTCCATTTGAATAATACAGGATGGATATATTATACCTCTCTTAGAGAGAACTATCAAGCATACATTTAAAATTCAGCCATATATAATAAGAAACAGGCAAAATAACCTGCTATGTTGTTGCTTCTTAATTCTGAAGAAAGGTGGCAGCAAGTATTCTTCAGAAACAAACTTTACATTAGGTACACAGCACATTCCGGCATATACTAATTTGTTTTAAAAGTGTTCATCAGAGGAATATTTATGAGGTGCATTTATGGTTTTGTACTAGTAGTATGGATTCACTTAGGGACTTTATTTTAGGATTATATTAGGATATTTGTGTGACTAAGACTTTAGGAAAAGGCAAAAATGTGAAGTTGTTTATCTTCCAGAAGGCATTGATTGATTTCCAGAAGGCATTTGACAGGGTCCAACATGGTAAACTCCTGAAGCGTTTTTTTTTACATGAGATTGGGGGCAACTTGTTGAATTGGATAGAATCGATAAACTTGATCAGGTTATCGATGGGATTGTTAGAAAATTTGCAGAGATGGGAGGTAAGTCAGAAATCCCAGCGATAGGGTTAGTTGCTCCAGACAAACCTATACCAGATTTTATCATGGGCAAGTAAATGGAGTATGTCTTTTAGCGTTGACAAGTGCATGGTTGCACATTTTGGTTCGAACAACCCCCATTCTACTTATGAGATGGTATCACTAGCCTCTATGCAACTAGGGTCACAGGTTTGGGAATTCTCATTGACGAGTGACTTAGGTTTTCTGAACATTGTTCAGCGGTGGTAAAAAAAATGAATAGAATGCTCGGTTCCATTCTTAAGAAGGTGACTTCGCGTTCTCCTAAACTCGTTCTTCTGCTTTCCTGAGGCTTGGTTTGTCCTGGACTGGCGTAAGATTTTGGAGATCATACTTACAGAGGGGCATAGATTTTGTGTTGTGATTTTGCTATATGTGTCCTTGTTTGCACATGGAGCTTGAGTTATGAAGAGAGAGAGAGACTTCATTTTTTAAAATTTTTTATTTTGGAAGAACGCAGTTGTCTATCGGATATGATCGAAGTGTTCAAAATTTTCACTGAGATGGACCATGACTTATTAATAAGCTGTCAATAGACTGCTTTGACGAGGGCACACCAGTATTGTTTAGAAAGGGGTAGTTCCAGGTTGTGTTGTCACAGGGAATTTTTCTCTAATAGTGTTGTGTTAATAAATGGAACAGCTTACCTCTGGGGGTTGTGAATTCTAACATGATTGGCATGTTTAAAAAGAAGTATGGTATCATAGTGGGATAAATCGAGAAGCTACCCATACTCAGAACAAGGCAACCATAATATTTTTTATGGGTAGTGTGTATTATATATTTTTTCTTCATTTCATCATATATGCTCTTTGGGTTGCTGCATTGTGGTTATATTTGACATCCATATTTTTTTATGGGCATCTTTTTTCAGCCACCTCATATGCCTGTTGTGGACTTTGTGTTTGTATTTATCCAGAAATTGATATTTTGCAATGATGAGGAAAAAATTTGATGCTGGAATTGAATTGATAGTTGTGTTTGACCATTACATTCATAACTTTGCTATTTGGAAAGTTTTTGTTATGCTCTTTGTGTAGAGTTCCCTGTAGAGCAATGGTAGGTAACCTGTTTACCACACCATCCCTTCGTCATTTGATTGAGTTACCTTTTTTTCTATTTTTTCAAATTAAATCCTTTACAAAAATATGTGTAAATGCATAAATTATGAAGAGATATTTTCATTCCATAATTATGAAGATATAAAGCATCAGTCACAATCAAACACATGTTTTTGATTAAAAAAATGAGCAACTAAAATAAAAAGATTATAGATATTAGTGTGGAAAACAACATGCATAACAAAACCTCAATCACTTTTTTTTTGGTGGGATATATTGTACTGCTCCACCCTCCCCAGGAGGAGTTGGGTAGATTCATATCTATATTCTTTATTACTTCGTATATTTTTCTCTTTTCTTGATATGATGCCATCGAGGAAACATTACTTTTTAAGAGAGAACGATGCAACGTGAAAAGCCTTCAAGCTGTTCAAAATGTGTCTAATTGAGAAAAATCATTTTTAAGATGAGATGACACGCACACACGCACGCACGTAAATGTCTGAGTATTACTGTATTTGGTGATAATATACAGTCAAACTCTATTCTAACAAACTGTAAGGGACCGAAAGTTGTTAATTTAGCAAAAGTGGAAATGCTCCCTTTTGAAAATAAGCTTGTAAATAATGTAACATTCAATGGGAAAGAGGTAAAATATTTCATTCATTATACCTACAAGTTTGTTAAAACTAATACAAATACAACGCCACAACAGGCAAAATGCCCAACGAGGTTGCTGAGAAAAAGATGCCCATAAAAATATGGATGTCATATATTTCAAAAATACAGCAACCCAATTAAAAATGCAATTAAAAATTATAAACAATATATACACATGATAAAATATTATACAATGCCCATAAAGAATACTTATGGTTGTCTTATTCTAAGTATGGATAGCTCTTCTCTATTTACCCCAACATGTTTATCATATTTCTTTTTGAACGTGTCAACTGTGTTACAATTTACTACCTCCGGGGGTAAGCTATTCCATTTATTAATAACCCTATTGGAGAAAAATTCCCTGCGACACCATAACCTTGCATTGTCCCTCACCAATCGATACTGGTGTCCCCTTGTAAAAGCAGTCGATTGGCGGTGTACAAAAAGTTCATGGTCCATCCTATCCATCCCATTGAAAATTTTGAACACTTCGATCATATCTCCTCGACACCTGCGTTCCTCCAATGTAAACATATTTAAAAAATGAAGTCTCTCTTCATAACTCAAGCCCTGTGTACCAATAAGGACACGCGTAGCTCTTCTCTGCACCACTTCAACCAAGTCTATGTCCCTCTGTGGGTATCGTCTCCAAAACCTTACAGCATACTCCAGTCCAGGACGAACTAAGCCTCGAAAAAGCGGAAGAATTACTTTAGGAGAATGCGAAGAGACCTTTTGAAAATGAGACCAAGCATTCTATTCAATTTTTTGACTACCGCTGAACAATGTTCAGAAAACCTAAGCTGCCTGTCAATGAGAATTCCCAAATTGGTGACCCTGGTTGCATCCGGGATAGTGACACCATTCAACTCGTAAGAGAATCGTGGGTTGTTCGAACCAAAATGAGCGACCATGCACTTATCAACGCTAAACGTCATGCTCCATTCATTTGCCCATGCTGCAATCCTGTTTAGATTGGTCTGGAGCGACTCCCTATCGCTTTGATTCCTGATTACCCCCATTAACTTCACATCATCTGCGAATTTGCTAGTTAGTTATAACAGATTTAATTACTAGTTAACTCTGAACGAACTAGTTAGTTATAACAGAGTTTGACTGTATACAGGTATCTCCTGCTTACGCGATTAATTGGTTCTGCAAAATAATCGTGTGGGACTAAATTGCATAAAATGAGGTGAATTTAATATGTGTAAGATAGCAGATTGGGGGGGGGGGTTCCTACAGTACAATAAAAAATAAAGTTAATGAATTATTCAAGCTTATAAATAAATCTGGTTATTAATAAAATCGATAAATCTTTATTGGATAAAAGAATTAATACCTTTTTATAAATGTGCTATATATCTCTGCCAGTTTTTTTTATATTGCAAAAAATATTTTTTGTGTTTGTCATGGATCAGAGATTTTTTGAAAGTATGCCTATGTTATATAGATAGGCATGTATCTATTCATGTTGAGTCTGATCAATCAGATATTTTGTTAGACGGCGACAATCCCTCTTAACTCTAGTAATTTATTTGGGTATATTTTTTTTGTATTTTCATACAGAAAGGAGAAAAAATGGACAGTTTTTGAGGCTATTTTTCTAGTGTGGCTATTGTTAAGTAATTCTTCTGGTTTTGGCCAGGGGCACCAATTTTGTGATGGTATCCTTCTCGTTGGTTTCCCGGTCACATGATGATTGGCAATGTAAAAAAAAAGCCAGACGACTGGTCGAAGCTAGACATAGACCGGAGTGGCCGATTTTGTGATGGTATCCTCCTTGTTAACCTTCCAGTCATGTGACGGCAAACATTGAACTTCACATTGCTTCAGAATTCTTGAATAAAATTTCCTCTGTGGCGAATTTTTTTTTTTTTTGGGAAAGGATAAATAAAAATTCAAAAATTTTTTTAGACAATTTATTTTGTGGGTGGGGGAGGGGGTGTAATGTAACATGGAGGTTCCGGTAGCTGAGGTCTTGGGGTCTAAAGCAAATTAATGAGAAGATGGAATTTATACGAAGGATCCTAGATCATCAAAATTAATTTTTTTTTTGTACCAACTCATATCTAGCACTGTCAAAACAGACATGTTACAATTCAGAGACTAGGATGATGCAATTTGTGAATAGCTACTCTTTATTCTTTGCCCAGTCACTTTTAAACAATCCCTACATTTCTAGCTGCATTGTAGAAATTTAACGCATCATGATTGGCCAAAATGAGTGATGAACACTTGTGGTGAAATATTTGCTGGCAACTTTTACCAATAGATACATTTAACTGTGCTCGAATCCGACATCTACTGTTGGAGTAATGGTTATAGTACAAGACTCACGTACTGAATGTTGTGTGTTCGATTCTGTCTGGAACCCATCTAAATTTCCCCCCCCCCCATCTTTGCTGTCATTCATTAAAAAATGTTTCCATTTTTGTTTGATTTAAGAAAATGTGGTTCACGTGCACCGAGAAGACAATAACGGCTCGCGAAGCTGGGCCCACAGCTATCATTTACTGATTCAATAAAAAATGCTTTCATTTTTCGTTAATGAACTTTGAAATTCTATTTTACCTACACTTGCCTCTCATGATGTCTTGCTAGTTTTTTTACATATACAAATACAACGTCACAACAGGCAAATTGCCCGACGTGGTGGCTGAATTAAGAACATCATGGATCCCCGAGCCCTTTCTACTACTGCTACACCACACATGCACCCCGCCCACAACCCCCCCCCCCCCCCGCGGAACTCCCAACGAATCGGTACATGCGGGAATGTGCGTGTACGTGTAGTGAAACCTGACGTGAAGTTTTTTGTTTCTCTGTAATGCTTGTTATGTTTAGTGCTGCCATCTGCCACAAGTTTTTCAAACTATGAGTGAAGTGTTATGATTGAATGATTTTTCGTTGTAGGACTGTTGCTCTCTGTGGCGAGACTTTTTAACGGGGAGATCGGCTCGCATTTGCGCCTTGAAGTTGGGAACCACAGAAAACCAACTTCAGCCGACCACCACTGTGGGGTTCGAACCCGGATCCTCGCATCGCGAGTCCGTCACTATAACCAGCTTTTTGCTCGCAGTAACCAATCACCGGCATGCTAATGCTTCCCGTGTGTCTAAGAAAGTAGGGATTGTAATTACGCTGCCCAGTCTGAAATTCTTAAGGATTTTTTCGTTGCTATAGCAGTATTGTTATAAAAATTTGAAAAAGTGACGTTTTTGATGCGCACAGGTCTCCTTCCTCAGTTTTTTGAATCTGGTACGAGAAGTAGCAGGGCTTACACCATACATCAGAGTTGATCTTGGGCAAACAAAAAAGTCCTCAGTTATCCCAGCAATCAAATTCGGTTGTAACTGCTGTACTAAACCATTCCATTTAAACCACAAAGAAGCAAAAAAAAAAAGCCAACTTTTATTCACTGTTTTATTCAAATCTGTCTATAATTACATAACTTACATCACATCACTTAGAAAATGAAAAGTAAAAATGTGTCAATGTAAAAACATGTTTGATTAATGTCCCATTATAAAGTACAAACAAATGTCAGTGGTGCAGTAATTTACAGCCGTTCGAGAGACGCACACATGCATTAGTGATAGTATATTATTCTATACATCAAACACTCTGACAAAGACTGCAGGTGTATACAGATGACCAAAACAAAAATATTTCAAAACATAGTATATATATGTACCCAGTCGATTTATACTATAAAACCTGGAAAATAATTGTTCACCCCCCTTCATTTTTCCAAAACATGGGTATCATTCGTAGCAAACCCCTACAAATTTATTTCATTAAAAAAAAACCAGGCACATAATGTTTTTACTTTTCACATTTCAAAAGCAATGCTAGAATTTTTTTTTGAAATTGGGTTCCTATGCGATACTAGGAATGTGCTAATGCTTCAATACACAAGAGCTGCGTTCTTTTAAACATTCATTAGGATATTCAAAAAACAATGCACGAAAACAAAAAACAAAATTTTCCAAATTCATCAATACGATAACTATTTAACATGTGATTTCTAGTTCAACAAATACAAACATAAAAGATTATACAAAGAAAAAGACAATGACAGAGAGGTAGCATCTTGTTATATAAGCAGCTGACGAATTTAACTAAAATTACAGAATTGGGGAAAGGGAACCTTATAAGTTGTACATAATTTTTAAATGTGCACATTTTTTCCAGTGATCTAAATGAAGTCGTTACATTATATGCTATACAAGTTTATTTTTGCAATTAATCACAAACGACTTCTTGATGCTTTAAGCTAAGTACAAACAGAGCTTTTACAGATTTCCTCACAAATTTCAGAGATACTGTGACTCATTATGCAACTGAGACATCTGTAGAAGAGCTAAAGAAATTTTAATTTTACATTTTCTAAGGCAGTATTAATATCGGTTACATTGGCATCTTTTATTTGTGACTTAATTACATATTGAAAATGCATAATCAGCACCTTACAACTGATAGCAATTGAATCGCTTCCTGCAAAAACAAGCAGCCTTAAATACATAAATCATTGGCATGAAATCTCCTATACAGTACAGAATGTTTTCTGGTGACATGAAAAAATGAACTGAAGCTGGAAATAAAGCGGGGCACATATAGGCTTATGCTCTTTTTTTTTTTTTGCACAAAGCAGTTCAATCACAGTACAGAACCATGATTGCAAATGTACTTCAAATAAATGTATGCATGAAGATACATTCATCTCAATTTTTCAGCCCTTATGGAATGAAAACATCTTGGATCTTTTCCAATTTTCAATTAAAGTTGAAGTGCAGAGGACTTTATGTATGGTGAAGGTAGACTTAATTTGATATCAGTTGCTTTTCATGTGTTTTGGATAAAATTATAGACATCGCCAATACTACTATATGTTTTTCTTAGAGCTAACATTCTTTTTATAATGCAAAGGGTATCGGCTAGAATAGGTCAATGTAATATACATCATTCATGTCTATTTGTTTTAATACTTAAACTCTACGTATTTCATTTGCTTTAATAAGAAAAATAATTCTGAAAAGATATGCCATATTCCATTTCATATCAATTAAAGATGTACATTTATTTCATTTACAATGATGCAGAAGAAAAATATACATATGTGTGTGGACCCACTATACCGCATACCTATTTATAGGCTCATGAAGCTAATTTCTTAAAAATATTGATCATTTATTTGAATAAAATATTAAGGATAATCAGCTCTGCAGATATAATTGGATGCTGTCATAATCGATGTGACCTAACAATTAGGTTTTATTTTGTCAATTCATTCTACAAAACAATACCTTATATTTACTGTGATTGATGAGCAAAGGTAGGGCTTGACAAATTGAGAAATAAAATAGGTGCCAGTGAAATTTCTTAGGAGCCAAACATTTTTTCAAGAAAGATGTCAAAAAAAATATATATTTTAACTTTTCCAGGACTTAGTGACTCCTTTTAATGTTGACAGACATGCTGACATAATTTCCAAATATTTTGTAGTGTCCTCGGAACCCAATAAAATTTTAGGTGCTAATGGGTAATTTTTCTTAGTCGCCATGGCAAACTGTGCTGCCTGGGATTTGTAAACCCTTGCAAAAAGGACTTCATTTTTATGCTCAGATGGCAACATGTTATGCCACTTTTTCAAAATTTCACAATGGCAAATTTGTAAACAATATTTTGCCAACATATGATACCGCGACTTTTTGATTTATTACAATTTGCCGCAGTTGTTTTCTCATAAGCTGAACCAGAAAGACAAAATTTTATCGGACAAGACTCCAGAACACAAACTCAATTTTTTGGGAAAAGTGACATTTCACCATCCGAGCACAGATTTTCCCAAAAACAAATTATGCAATAGAAACTTGTCCTCCAACTGATAAGTATCGCCTGGCATTTTGAAAGCAAGTATCTTGTAAGGCAAGTAAAATTCTGTCACGTTTTCCTACCTATCAAAGGAATTTCAAGTTGAAGTGTAATTTTACAACAAATGAGAGTAATATTTTCACTTTCATCTTTTAGGATAAGGACAGTGGGCAACACAGTGCAGGGTGTACACTGCAAGCAGATTTTTGGCCACACCATGCACATACTTTTAAAAGTTTGGAGGATTTTTACACTCTGATTGGCACAGACTATCACAATAGTAAAATCTGCTTTCCTTTGTTTGAAGAGAACAAAGATAACTTTATAAATTAAACCTATGTCAAGGAAATTAAGCTTTTCTAAATAATGCTTAATGCTCACACTTTACATTAATACAAGGTTAAAAATTAAATTGAATATTTTTCCACATTGCAATTAAGCATGTCAGAGCTATTGACGGCACATTGGCTGGCATTAAGGTTTTCACTGAAGATATTTTAAAACTTGCCTTATATAGAAGGAAAAAAAACACATCATGGCTCACGTGTTCCAAAACTTTTTTCTAGAAAGAAACTTTCATTTAGTTTTTATAGCTGCCTTATTGTGAATAAAATGAAATGCAGTAGACTCTTGATAATCCGTGGTTTTTGCTGGCTTTTTTTTTTTCTCTCAACAGACCACTTTTTACTAATAAACTTACTCGAAAACAATGAGGAAGACAAATCTAAAAAAAATAACATACACTATGTGTGGTCTCAAGAGACTATATTCTATCCATTTTTGCTGCATCCTGTACAGTTCATCAGGCCTGTAACTAGGCTGGGGCGACTGGGACACTACTACTGAATCACACATGCACCTCGTCCACATTCCTCTGCGGATATTCCAACAAATTGATGCATGTTGGAGCGTACGCGTTGTGAACCTACCAATTTGTTTCTGTGCAATGCTTGTTATGTGTAGTGTTGCCATTAATTTTTCTAACTATGTATGAGAGAAGTTTAATGACTGAATAATTGTACTGTTGCAGACCTGCTGCTTTCTGTGGCAAGACTTTTTAACAGGGAGATTAGCTAGCTTCGCAATAGGGGCACTGTCCCAGGGCCCTCACAAAAAAGTGAACACTTATTTTGTATAATCGTAACCCTTTCGCGAAGGCAGCTATGGCCATGAGTTCAATATTTGCTTCGATTTGATTCTCCAAAGAGGACTGTCTTTCATTTGTGATAGTGTCTAGCCTGCACATCTGTTGTTTCCCTTGTGAGCAATGTCTTTGCAATGCAATCAAAGTGAAACTATAAACATTAACTCTTGGTCAAAAGAAAGAGATCATTAACATACTTGGGAAAGTTGGTTGATCTTGCCAAGGAATGTGCCCTGTGCAGCCCTAGGTTTTTATTTTAATGGAATAATAGTTACCAGGTATAACATTTTTTTTTGTGAAAAAAAAAATGTACAGATTCATTATGCAAAGTCATTTCAGTAAATTTATAATATCTACAATATTCTAAATTCATATTTAAAGTTAGTTTATTTGGTGTTTTGTTAATAAAAATTTGGTATACAGTAGCTTAAATAATTTGAATGAATTGTTTTTTCAAAAACTTTCCAGTAACCCGTATCTGGTCTGATATCTGCCGGAATACCGAGAGTCTACAGTAATTTGCAATAGAAATGCACTCTATGCATAGCAGGAGTATTTCTTTCATCTATGGAGATGAAAATGGTACAAAATACATTTTTGAAGGGGAAAAAAATCAAGTTTTCTTACAAAAGTCTAATAATTGTTTACTGCTAAATACCAAAACAAATACCATGTTATGGAACATGATCATATGAAAAAATATACACAGAAATGGCAAAACATGATTCAATCATGGGCACTACACACAAACGAGCACAAAGAAAAAAAAAATTAGTCCAATCGAAAAAAAACACAAGGTCAGACAAATGATAATTAAAAAAAAGGACTAGACAAAAACTTTTGAAATAAAAACAGGAAAACAATCAGTAACTTTACAAAAGAAAACACCCCAATTAAAAAAAAAAAAAATTTACAAGCAAAAAAACTATAACCAAAAAAAATTTTAATACAAAATGTAAACTTCTTTTAGTACTTTTCATATTTTTTTTTTTGAGGCAATACTCCATAACTACCATGCATAAGAACACAAACAAATGCTCCAATTCACACATTTGTTTTTTTTGTTTTAATTAACACAAACCTTCAACACGTTAGGAGAAAAAAAAAATTGAATAAATTATCATTCTTCGCACGCAGTAAAAAAATACATGTTCCTGTGTGTATATTATATTCACATTACATAAATATGCACTCACTCTCCACAACCAAGTACTTGCTATACACTATTTATACTTCATGGGCCAAAAACTTTTCTCCCAGAAAACTAAAAAAATTCGCTAAAATAAATCTAAAAAAAAATGGTTAAATGCTAATTTAAAAATTTTCATACAAGAGGTATATTTTGTGAAATGCAATGAAAACAAAAGAGCGAATTTTTTTCCCTTAGCAAAATACTAAATCATGAATCTATGATACACAGATCGGATTCAGCTGCAAGCCACCATACCATGAAAAACACATATGTACATGTACACAATGCATGTACAAAAGCGAAACTACTGAAACATACATAAAACATTTATATTATGGCAGTTTAATGCTCAATCTGTAAAATGTGGTTGAATCAAAATATTAGAAAGCAAATAAAATTGAATGAATTTTTTTTAAAGCAAGAGATTTAAAAGTAAACTACTTTTTCCGTAATGAAACGCATCAATTACTCCGTGGACAACCATAAAGTCCTTCAGCAGAAAGCACCTCCATATCACAAACTACGATATAAATAGTGAAACAACACTCATTATACAACAAAGTAATAGATGTATCAACAGTTCGATAACAATTACTTTTTTTTACAGCAGTATTACAGCTTGGGAACATTAGTATGTGTGTGACTTTAATAAACTGTTAAATAATGAATAATTGTTCTAATTCAAACAAATGAGCAGAGGAAAATAATTGTTATTGCATTTACAAATATTTGCTGAGTGAGCTATAAATGTGACATACCCTAACAAGCTTGAAACATAACTGACACTCCAAGACGAACAATTTTTTTCAAAAACTGAAGATCAAAAGAGCATTTGGGATCACACAGGCATTAAAATCAAATTAATTTAAAATAAAATTTGTTTTCCTTGCAAAAAAATAATTCAAATGCAATCTTAACCTGTTACAATAATTTTGAAAATATTTATCCATTATTTCATAGAATGTGTTTAAAGCAATCTGCAACTTGGTGTATATTTTTGGATTTATTTAAATTTCATACAATTTCCCCAGCATCAACGAGATATCTTGCCTCCTCGAAAGCTTCTTACTTCAGCAATGATAAGTTCAGATATTTTGTTAAGTTGATTTCTCAAAGAGAGAGAGAGAGAGAAACACTTTTTCCCCCTTTACTTTGCACTCGCTGAAAATTGAAAGAAAGCATAGTTCATTAGCCCTTTGACCACGTAAATAGTTGGAGACATGCTTCTCTCTCTCTCTCTACACAACTGAAAAAACTTCCTTTTTTATTTTGTGGAAAATAGATGGCAATCAAACTCAAGATGTTGCACACATGAAATAAAATTGGAAAAAAAGGTAATACAGTATAAGCAAACCCATCAGAAAGTGGAAATAAAATATCATGAAAGGAAATAAAAAACTGGAACATATATTTGCATGCCATTCTATAAAATTTCATCTTATAAAAAAACAGATCATCAGAGGATGATTGAGCTAACCACCAAGTCCATCATTGGCCAAAGCTATGCGAGCAGTTCAAGGGTTAAAAAAAGATATCGTACAAGGTGTTTAGTGATTTTTTATATGCCGAGGAAGGAGTTCACAAGCAGTGCTGTCTTAAGGAATGGGCCCACCCAGACACGGCCTGGGGGCCTCACAAAAATGGGATCTGTTTGAGATTTTCGAAAATTTGCCTGGTAGGGACCTCAGAAATATCATTTGGCCCATGATGCTCTTAAGACGGCCCTGTTCACAAGTACCTTTGCTTCTTTTCAACAATTTTTCTTGCTTGCCTCTCTATCTTTTGCCACAGATATTTTAAATTATTCAGAAGTGACAATTATTATATAGCATTATACAAATATTAATACAGTAGAATCTTGATAATTCGACACCCCCAAAAGTATTAATGAACATGTTTTAAGCTGATGTCAAGTTAGCAAGGTTTCATTCGATCTCTCCCTCCCAATTTTTAAAAGTCATTTATGTCATGTACTTATATGTATATGGTTACATCCATATAATGGACAAAAAATTGTCATCTATAAATTAATTAAAAAAATGTCTAATTGTCTATGAAAAGTCTGTCTGTTATTTGCAAATTTTTGTGATTGCATAACTTTCAATTTTTTAACTTAAAAATTTTGATCTAAAAAAACTTCGTTTTCTAGCTTATTCCACCAGCTCTTGCAGAAAAATTTCAGATACCATTTGAGCTTATCTGTGACTTTCATGGTCCACAGGTCGAGTTTCTAGGCTCCAAAATGTGGGAAATCACCTTACTACCAAAGTGTATGAAAATGTATTTTCGAACAAAAAACAATGAAATGAAAAATTGTTGAAATATACGAGAGAAATGTTGTGAAAATGTATTAACTGCCTAATCCATGGGCAATTTCGAAAAATCAGTTGTGATAACAATACAAATCGTAGTATACTTAAGCAGAGTTTAGCTATCTTGTGTCAAGTTAAAAGAAGTTTCTCTCATTGAATTTAGTATTACCATTTAGCTGACCATAAAGATAAGAAATGTTGAGTTATCCGGATAGTTGAGTCAGAGATTGTACCATATATTATACAGACTTGTACAATATCAAAATCAAGATATTTGGACAGATCTTAATTCAGAACATATATATATAATTCTAATTCACACACTTTAAATTTTAATTTTCAATATTACCAAAAAAAATAGAATTTAATATTAATACTAAAATATATTTGAACACTGATATACCAACATCTATTTGGCAGAGTTCTAGTGCTATGACAGATTAGCGCTGTTGAACCCTTATATATGGAATTTGTTCACTGAAAATTTCTAGTGCTATATCGGAGAGTATGACTGCACTTAATGTAAAATTGTCTAATTTTAAATTTGATTCAATAAATCTATAAAATGAGAGGAGTAGAGAAAACAAAGATTTCTCCTACCCAAATACTAACAGTCAACGACCCTTTTGGTGAACTAGCATTATATTTACTGATATAACTTTACATTTAACTTCTTTAAACTTATTTGTTCTCATCATGATAAAAAATATTTCCTTAATTCAATTTCTACTTATCAGAATACTTTATCGATCATAATTGCCAGTTACAATATTTCCAGTCACAGAATGGATAAGATCAGGGCCTGTTTCTTGCATGGGCAAACAGAACACATGTCTAAGTCCTACAAATTTTCAGGACCCAAAATTGGTTGCCTTTTTTATTTTATGTACAGCCCATATGCTTCTTTTCACCTGCGTACACCTCTGCCTCAAAGACGACTATGTATACAGAGCCCAAACATTAATATTTGCCCAGGACCCAATCTTATGAGGAACAGACCTTGAATAAGATTTAATGAGAATTTTAACTGAAATCCTCTGGCTCAGCAGCCCGACTTTATTTAATTAAAATCTGCAAATGATTTTTCTTTTATCACATGTCATTACAGCATCAACCAGGTAAACTGGAAATTAAAAACAAAAAGTAACCATTCAAGTAAATTTGAATTTAAAAAAATAAAAAATATTTGCATATAAATATATTTAAAAAAAATCTTCAAAAAATAAATTCATGACAGCTTTGAAAGAGATATTATGAATATATTTCGTACTAATAATATTTTGGTCAAGTAGATGCTATACTTGCAAACATGTTTGAGACAATATTCAAAAAACTTCAGATATTTTCTCACTCCATCTTAAATGCAAATTGAAATAGAGATGTGACACCCACATCTCCAAAAAAAAAAAAAGCCTGATAAATTACAGCTTGACAGTAAGAGAATTTTTGCAAACTAATAACTGATCTAGTTTTCAAAGTTTGAATGCATTTCAACCCCCCTCCCCCTTTTAATGAAAATAATAAAAAAAAAAAAGTGGAAAATCTTTCTTTTCTACTGTCCATCTATAAGAATGAACTGCATCTAAGAAAAATTCAAGATTGCTGATACAGCAATACCAAAGATTTTACCAATTTTCAATAGTGCCTTGTCAATAGCATTGAAGTGCAAAGGGTCAAATTTTTAAATGAATATAGTAGTGTTTATATATTTTTTTAAAGCTTGGATTTATAAAAATTTGGTAAGCAATGTACAGAAATAAATGAAGTGACATAAATGCGGGGAAAACATTAATTACAAATGTATATATCACTGAAAAAAATTTAACAAACTTCAAAAATGTAGTTTTATTAGAGGAAATAACTTATTTTCTATTACATGCAATTAATGTTTCATATTAAAAAATATATAAAGACTGAAGGGGGGGGGGATGTAGAAAGACACCAGCTAATGCCAAAGCCCTTCATGTATATTTATTAAGACTTTATTTGTTTTCGGACAGATGGTAACTGGCTAGGCATGGTCAGACATGCCAGGTGCATTTATTACTAGTATGAATATGAGGAAGACACTAATCACATTCCTTATCTCTAATAAATATCATGAAGTATGATAAGACCGACACCTTTTTGCAATTAAAAAATTATATGCATTGATTCCATGTTTATATAAAGGATTTCTTCCTTAAAAAAAAGAAATCTGGTTCATTTTTAACTGGGATATAACTTAAAATCTCATGAACAATCACCTAAGAAAGAATTTAAAAAAATAAAATTTGTTTACTTTTTTATGTATATTTAAAAAATACACAGTAAGTTACAACATTCAATTTTTTTCAACAAAATATTATCCGAAATCATTTGTTGAAGCAGAAGCGACATGCTGGAAGAACATTGATGACCAAAAGCTTATGAAAAATTATATTCACAAAGAACTTGATTTTGAAACACAAGCACATGTTGGCTATGATATGTTTCTCAATTACATGATCTACCAAGCTTACCAGACATGCTTTTAAGATTGCCTAATGAAGATAGCACAATAAAAGCAACTACAAAAAAAAAACAAAAAAACAAAGAACCACAATATTCTTCATGTTATGGTTTCATATAGTCAGCTCCACAACACATGCACCTGGAGCTGTTATCTTTTTTCTTACTAAAACATTTGACCTAAAAATGCTAAGATTTCTAGTTAGTCCACGGACAAGATTGCTATGTCATCTGATCACACTTACCATAAGCAAGAGCGAATCTTTAATTTTTTTTAAAAAGTGTTCAGCACAAAACTTCACTCAAATAAAATAAAAAGGAAAAAAGTACATATTTTTTTCACACATAACTTGCTCAACAAGCACTTAACTATACAAAAAAATTTCAAAAAAGTACTTCCTATAAATGTTAGATGGAGACGAGCAGGCTCCTCACATAGAAGAAATTACATCCTCTTTGTTGTATTAATAGCACTGTTACTGCACCAACCACGAGTATGTTTAGTCTCGTACATAAGCATATTAATATGCTCAAAATCCATGAGTTCCAAACTTAGTATATGTTCTCTCCCTATATTTCCCTTGAACGAACAAAAAAAGTGCTGGAATTATTCCCCAATATGCACCTAAATTACACACACATTATGGGTCAGCTCATATTTTCAAAGCACAACGTCTTTACAATTACAATCAACCTCTGCCAATAAAACATGTGGGTTATCTTTGTGCAGTTGCTTCAAAACCAGAAATAGGGGCTCTAGGTGTAGAACGTGTCCGGGAACGCATGCATGGCATCGCAGATGGCAGTGGAGCTGCCACTGCTATCCCAGTTGAAGCAGGGGGAGCTTGGCCTATGGTTACTGCTTGAGTCAGGTTAGTAGAAGCAGAGAGGTGGTGTGGTAGAGACCTGCCTGTGGCTGGGCTAGCAGAGTCTGGTGCACCTCTCATTCGACTACTGCTTGCTGTGGTTGGTGGAGGAAGAGCGGCTCCTCTTGACGTCGTACTCGTGTGAGGGTGATGTCTATCTCTGCGTTCCCTATCACCTTCTAGTTTTTGTTGCTGTTTCTGGTTCCCACCCTAAAAAAAAGCGATAATAATGTTAAGTCAAATGAATGACAACTATAATACATAGTTTCTTGTTAAATAGATTACAAAATAATTGTTTTATAGAAGAAATTCCCCCCCAAAATATTAAAAAGCCAGCTTACCAGACTGTCACATTCTAACAACTAATAGAAGTATTTAAAAAATGAAATTAATATAGCACATAAAAAAGTTCAGAAAATATAAGTCTGAAGTCTGGCCATTTCGCACATTGGTCGCAGTTCAGACACATCAACAGTAACACATACAGAAGAACTTCATTATAATGACTAATAGGGGCTAAAGGCTGTCTGCCCCAAAGCAGAATATGCCAAAATCTGCAACGTACGTCGCAGAACAATTAGCGTTACTGCAGAACAATCTGGACGTATTTTAATAAAAAGTGCAAGAAAGCACTATTATGGGGATTTTTACCCCAGAACATTTTCAGTCAGCTGAGGGTTCATTGGAGAACAATGTAAAACATTCTTCTTTGGGGGCTGTCTGCTGGTTTAATGAAAGTTTGGTTAAAACAAATAATTCTTAATTCTTAACGGGGTGTAATGCAACAAGCTGCACATCAATCAAAGTACAGTCGTCAGCAATAGAAAGTGTGTATTATATATCAAATAACAAACTGTTTTCAACATAGGTTAAATTGAAAAAGATGTGTACATATACACTGCATTAATTTAAATTTTTCAAGCTGGCGAGAGCGGTGTAAGTCATGCAGCGAATCCATGCTAATGAAAAAAAAAAAAAAATTGGAACGATGAATGTTTAATAATTGTGTGATTGCAAATGTAAAACAAGTCATAAAAATAAGCACCCTTTACTATAATTAAAATTTTTTTAACTGTCTGTTACAATAGGGTCCATTAAAATGAGATTCTACTGTACATACGTTACGGTTACAGTTTATGTCTGAAGCCTAGTCTTAGCAAAGTGGTTATTAATCACTCTGCTACTTCATGAAGTGACCCGTGTCTTAAGCCTGGGCAATGTGCATAGTGATTTGTGAAGATGATAGACTTCAGACCATGATATATAGAGTGGTAATAAAATAACTTTGCCGATATACGAGCCCCTACCAGCTGCAAAAATCAACGAATGAAAATAAAATTAGAGAAACTGGCATCTCAAAGTATGTGCTTGGGAATGAAGAGAAAAACAAAACTAGCTTTCATGGTGTAGTCACAGTAACAAAATTTTGAAAAATTCAAAAAGCAACACTCACTTTTACGCATTGGTAAGTGATCAGTACAGTGAAAAACCATGAACGTGACAAAGGATGAAAATCTCACTAAGGAGTTGGTGTGCAAACCCCTCTGTGAAAGATTTCCTGCTGTAGTAATGTGGTCTGCATTGGTTGTTTTCAACCAATTAGTAGTTTTCAACCACATTTTTAGTGCTGGTGTTTTTGGTGTTACAGTTCCAACAGGTTTTCATGGTTTTTCACTGTGCCAATTACCTTGCAATGCATAAAAATGGGTGTCACTGTTTGAATTATTCTAAATATTTGTTTTATAACTATTTTATAACTTACTTTGATGTTTTGAGAGGAAGGTTAGTGGAAGTTTTCAAAGACCGGTTGGAATCAGTAGGGGTGGTAAGTCAATGGGAAGAATTTAATACGAAGCTGTCCTCTGTTTTGCACAACGTCATACCCTTTGTTTGAAAAAGCGTGTTTGTACATCGCACCCTCTATCAGGGTTGTCAAATTTGCTCCCCAGGTAGATACCCATTTCCCCGCGGGCTGGGTTTTTAGCCTGAAAAACCCGGGTTTTTTTTGGAAAAAAAGGTTTTTTAGGGAATATTGTTTGTTTTCGAATGGCTAATTGGACAAGTGGAAAACACCTCCAGAGTAATGAATCCTCAGAATGACTGCTATCTTCTCCTCTTAGCCAGATCATTTTTTAATTATCACTGCTCCTTTAAAAATATTTCAAAATTTAATTTAATGAAGTAGGGATATTCCTTAACAGTGAGGAATAAGAAAAAGAGAAGCATATGAGACTTTAGCTCCTGAAAGTTTGGGTTCGATTTAAAAAAATTATTCCCTTACTTATAGTATGGTCAATTTTATTGATCAAATACATAGTTTAACATTCACCAAAAATGTATACTTAGACATAATACAAGATGTACACATAAAGGATGTGCATCAGGGTGGGTAGAAAAAAAAATTATATTTGCAAATTGCTATAGTGCAGAAAAGTAGCCTCCTTTTAATAAAAAGAAAAATGACGTAAAAAATTTAAAATCAATTGACATCTTCTGGTTGTCCATCTACTTGAAGTTTATGAAAATTGACAAAATTGAACATTTTTCTTATATTTTTTTAATATTACTTAAAATTTGACGATTGATGTGAAAAGTTTCTTATGCTTATTTTATAGTTCAATAAAGTAAAATAAATTAAAACATCATTGATATTTCAATGTTTATCAGTCACACGATGTGTTCGAAAAACTGGAATTGACCAAATTCTTGTAAGTTTCATTGTGCAGCTCTTTGCATGCTTTGTCAGAACAAAATGACCGGAGAGTGTGTGTAATTTACATTGTTACCAAAATTGACTAGTATTTAATGGTTTACAGTTTCTTCTATTGTTTCTTTTCCAAGTGTTCACATTTAAAGTCTAACTTTTGCACAATGAAACTTGCAAAAATTTGGTAATTCCAGTTTTTTGAACACATTGCATGACTGATAAACATTGAGATATCAATGATGTTTTAATTTATTTAACTTTATTGAACCATAAAATAAGCATAACAAACTTTTGAACGTCGATTGTCAAATTTTAAGTAATATTAAAAAAATTAAGAAAAATGTTCAATTTTGTCAATTTTCATAATCTTCAAGTACAATGCGCGACCGGAACATAACAACCGATCTTGAAATTTTTTGTTGTTTCTCCTCTTATTAAAAGAGGCAACTTTCCCGCACTATAGCAATTTGAAAATAAAAACTTCATTTTTTTAACCCAAACTAATGTACATACATGTTTAAGTTACATATTTTGAAGTTGTGGAAAAAGGAAATTCAATTTTCCTCCCATTTTGCCCTAAAAATCCCGCCTGGGCTGTAAGTGAACCATTCCCTTATTTTATTATTCCCAATTTTATAATCAAATACATTCATTTAACATGCACTAAAAATATATATTGAGGTATAATGTAAGATGTACACATACGTTTAAATTAGATATTTTATGGTTGTGGAAAAACCATTTCCCCATTTTGCCCAAAAAAACCGGGTTTTTTTACAAACTATGATTCACGGATAGCGTGCGTAACCTTTATCTTGAAAAGAACATTCAGAGAGTATAACAGTGGATGAGGTGACCTATCATTGTTTACTGATAAAAGAAGAGTGCTGAAGAAAGCGATAAGGGATAGTAAAAAGGAGAGAAGTTGAATCTAGGTTGGCAGATAACATTGGCTCCGACTCAAAATTATTTTTTCGATACGTCAATAATGGATGTAAGGGGACAGTTGGCCCCCTCTCGATAGGAGGCTCTAGGTTAGAGAGCAATGTAGGCATGTGTAGTGCTTTCAATGACTTTTCGCGTCGGTTTTTAATGGAGATAATGATACTCAATATACGGGTGTTGCATGGGGTAATGAAATCCTTAACGACATTCAAGTGGAAGACGTGGAGGTTCTGAATCTTCTAAGAAATGTATGTGCAATCAAGGCACCAGATGATATCTGTCCTTAGGGAATGTGCTAATAAATTGTTAGGGCCAGTCGCACAGATATACAGGAGTAGTGTTGATGAAGGTATTGTCCCAAGGAATTGGAAACTTGCTAATGTTGTTCCGATATTTAAGAAGGTTAGAGAAACTGTGTCCAACTATCGTCCACTGAGTTTGACGAGCTCCCTCTTGAAAATTTTGGAAATTATTATCGAAAGGCAGTTGGCGAAGTGGATAGACAAGAATAATGTATTGTCAGATAATCAGCATGGGTTCAGGAAGGGGAAGTCATGTGTGACTAACCTCCTTTGCTTCTATGATCACGTGACGAAGGATTTGGGTAAGGGCAAAAATGTAGATATTTACCATGATTTCCAGAAGGCATTTGATCGGGGTCTAACACGGTAAACTCTTTAGGCGTTTACACAAGATTGGGGGTAACTTGCTGAATTGGATAGAATCGTGGTTAAGAGATAGGTCGCAATGAGTTATGGTGAACAGGGACACCATAACCAAGCCTGTCCAACCAGGGTCTCTGGTTGGACAGGCATCACAGGTGGAGTTCCTCAAGGAAGTGGCCTTGGCCCGAAAATGTTTTACACTTTTTGTCAATAAACTCAATCAGGGTATCGATGGGAATTCTAGCTAATTCGCAAATGACGTGAAGCTAATGAGGTTAATCGGGAATCAAAGCGATAGGGAGTTTCTGCACCATAGGCGGAGATAGACTTGGAAGTCTGGGGGGGGGGGGGCAAGATGATGTCAATTCATATATTTATATACATATATACAATAAGATCAGTCGACTCCACCTTTGATGCTGGGTGGGGGAGGGGGCGTATCTCCGCCCATGTGCTGCACACAGACCAACTTAAACAGGATTGCAGCATGGGCAAATGAATGAAGTATGACGTTTAGCGTTCATAAGTGCATGGTTGCTCATTTTGGTTCGAACAACACACGGTTGTCTTACGAGTTGAATGATGTCTAATATGTTTTCTGAACATTGTTCAGCGCTGGTCAAAAAAGCGAATAGAATGCTTGGTCTCATTTTCAAAAAGGGCTCTTCACGTTCTCCTAAAGTCATTCTTCCGCTTTTCCGAGGCTTAGTTCGTCCTGGACTGGAGTATGCTGTAAGGTTTTGGAGATCATACCTACAGAGGGACATAGACTTGGTTGAAAGGGTGCAGAGAAGAGCTACGCGTGTCCTTATTGGCACACAGGGCTTGAGTTATGAAGAGAGACTTCATTTTTTGAATATGTTTACATTGGATGAACGCAGGTGTCGAGGAGATATGATCGAAGTGTTCAAAATTTTCAACGGGATGGATAGGATGGACCATGCACTTTTAGTACACTGCCAATCTACTGGTTTTAGAAGGGGGACACCAGTATCGATTGGTAAGGGACAATGCAAGGTTATGGTGTTGCAAGGTATTTTTCTTTAATAGGGTTTTTAATAAATGGAATAGCTTACCCTCGGAGGTAGTAAATTGTAACAAAATTGACACGTTTAAAAAAAAATATGATACACATATTGGGGTAAATCAAGAAGATATCAATACTTAGAATAAGACAACTATAAATACTCTTTATGGGCATTGTATAATATTTTATCATGTGTATATATTGTTTATAATTTTTGTGATTGTGTTTTTAATTGGGTTGCTGTATTTTTGAAATATATGACATCCATATTTGTTATGGGCATCTTTCTCAGCCACCTCGTTGGGCATTTTTCGTGTCGTGGCATTGTATTTGTATTATTTGTATTCTTGATCACATACTCAGAAACATTTTCTTGAATTTCATTCGCAGCATTCAATTTTTGAGGCTGCCAGGGGCTCATATATCAACAAAGTTATTTTATAGCCACCCTGTATATATAATGTATTTCTAATGGCCTGTTTTTTCAATAATGGAAGAAACTTTCTAAAAAGGGAAATTCTATACAATAAATCACACGATGAGAAAAAAAAACCACTTATGTTTTATTAAAAATATCCATTTCATATTTGTTCTCCCGTAATATCATATGTATACAATTTTTTTTAAATTGAGCAGAAAAAAATGACATGGAAAAGACAAACAGAAGGAAAAAAAACAAAGTTATATGAAGTATTGAGAGCCACAGCATCACTAGCTTACTAAAAAATAGACGGGAATTCATTTTGTAATCTGTTCATAGGAATTAAAAACTAATTTTACTTAAAGAAATTAACATCTAGAAAAAGAAACAAGCATTTTTTGAATAAGAATTAAAAAATAAAGAATGTGGAAATATGTATTATGATTGCTTTGGATAGCAATAAAAAAATTATGTATGTACTAGTTTTTTCTAAAAGTGAAAAAGAGTCTTCATTTAAGGCAGGAATCTCCAAACTTTCACAAGATGTCAATCACATTTAAAATTCTAATGAAGCCCACAGGCCACTAAGCTATGTAATTTATTACTCAAATAGCAGTAGGCCACAACAGAGACCTCTGCAGACCATGCATTGGAGACCACTGTTCTGGGGTAATAGATGAGTGTCTGCAGATAGACTTTTTTTTAACTGTTGCATTATATGTAGGAAAAATAGTTGATCTGCTACTACTACTACTAAACCACACATCTACCTCATCCATATTCCTCTGCAGAACCTCTAACGAATTGGTACATGCGGGAATGTGTGTGTAAGTGTAGTGAAACCTGACGTGAAGTTTGTTTCTGTGTAATGCTTGTTATGTGTTGGTGCCATCTGCCACCAGTTTTTCTAACTATGAGTGAAGTGTAATGATTGAATAATTAATCGTTGTAGGCCTGTTGCTCTCTGTGGCGAGAATTTTCAATGGGGAGATCGGCTTGCATTTGCACCTCGAAGTTGGGAACCACAGGAAACCAACTTCAGCCGACCACCACTATGGCGACGGTGGGGTTCGAACCCGGATCCTCGCAATGCGAGTCCGTCATTATGACCACTCGACCACCACAGCGGCTAGTTGATCTGCTGCAGGTCAAAGCTGAGTATTGGACAAAAAAAAAGTATTGGACAAAAGAGAAGCAAATAACTACCAAATATGTTTCGTCAATTCTCAAAAAATTAAATTTTCTTATAGTATCGGGAACAAATAAAACATTCCATCAAAAAACAAAGTCATACATTTTCAATTAATTCTCATAGATTGCTCTTGCAATAATGCCTGTTGTATTGTTTATATAAGAATCCACAACAGCAAAAAGATAACTGTACAATGACGGCATTGACATTGAAAGGCCTCATTTCACTATTTTCACAATTTCTCATTAAGAAAAAATAACAAAAAAAAAGAAAAAAAAAAAAGAAAAGAAATTACTTACAAACTTTTGCATGTTCCAGTCAAACACCAACTCAAAAGTAAAACCTCGTTTATGGTATAAACTACGTAGAATATTTCTTAAATGACCATATTCTGGTTTATCATCAAATCTTAGTGAACGACAATAATTAAGATAAGAAGCAAATTCACCTATTACAAGAAAGAAAAAATGTTACTGCATACAGAAAAAAAATTACATAAGAGAAAACCATGTGGATTTGAACAACAATCAATGAAAAACTGATCTGATAATACACACACACACATTAAAAATAAGATATTTACATGCCAAATCAGTTTTCTAAAATCTACTTCTCAAGAATCATCTAACAACTCAGCAGTCTATATTTCACAAATAAGGCATTTTCGATTGAAAATTTATCATTTCAAATAAAAAAAAAATTTTTAAAGAAATTTTCAAAAGGTGCTGACAACACAAAACTATTTTATACATCTTTCCATTACAAAAGTGAAATCTGGAAAATTCAAGTTCTATTTCCTTTTATTTTCCTCAGCATATTTTCAATTTTCATTGCAACATATTTTCAGAAAAAGTTACTACATACAGGTTACTACACATATATATATTACAGTGAAAGACCGAAATCTGGCGAATGTAGATTCACAATGCATTGATGGTGAATGTTGAATTAAAATATTTTTCATAAATGAGCCTCATGTTGGGTACACTTGCTATTTCCGGCTACTTTATTAGTAAATACACCTGTAAGACGAATGGGGTTAAATAGCAGCCATTTTGCGGGCCTCCGCAAATGGCATTGCCACCTGATAAAGGGGAGATGCCCCCCGGACCTGAAAATATTCACTTTGTTTTCACCACAACTGGCAAAAAAAGACTCACAACAAAGATTTGGCACCTCTCTGGCTGTGTCGTCTTGGCTTCTTGTTTGGATCCCCACCAGAGCTTACTATATATATATGTATATATACAGGGTGCATAGCAAACTGGGGTATGGCATTTCACTGGCATATCGTTGATCCTTCCAATTAGAAAAACTTTCCAAATAACCTGTAGTACTCAAACATGTTATTCATGTTTTAAGGGGTTATACAGTTATTAAAATAAAAAAAATTAAGTTTTTATCAGTTTCCATGTGCTCCAAAACCCAGTTAGAAAGTTGTTGCCCTATCTCACCTGATGCAAAAAAAAATCCATGTTTCTAAGAGCAATTATTCACCGAGATATTTAAGTTCAAAAAATGGAGGGGAAAAAACAGCTCTAAATATGGAAAAACCAATTAATACTTTTTTTCCTAAAAATTTCCTTAGTTTTTTAAATATCGCAGTGAATAATGCACTTAGAAATATGGATTTTTTTTGGCATCAGGAAAAAAATGGCAACAAATTTCTAATTGGGTTTTGGAGCTCACGGGGACTGTATAAGTTTATTTTATTTTAATAACTATACAACCCATTGAAATATTAATGACATATCTGATTACTAAACGTTATGTGGAAACCTTCTCTAATTGGAAGTATACCTGTAGGATAGGTTTTATACTCAGAATGAATTCTGAATAGTTGAGTGAAATACTTAAATATAGTGGAAGTCTGTTGTAACAAGTATGGCTGATAACAAGAATCTCACTATTATGTATGAGTAATTCGCAACTGATTGTGAAAGAGCTATGATGTTAATGATACAAAAACTATTTGTTTATAAAGAATTATAGCTTTCGCTAGAAGAATAGTTTTCTACTATAAAGAATAGTAGCTTTCGCTACTAACATCAACAATATTCTTGAAAACGCTAGTTTTTTTTTTAAACTCGCTAAGTACTAAACTGAGAATGGATTACTATCACTCACCACGCATGTTCTCTGTAAACATTATTTTCATGTACTTTAAAAATAGGTTGGGCACAGACATCACATTCTCCCCCCCCACCACTTCTCATTTTCTTAGGCTCCACATATGGGGGCATCTGACATACTATGGTCATCTTTCACTGATATGACATATTTTACAGGGAACATGCAGTTTAAATTCATTTCTGGATGAATGTACAAATAGCGATAACAACAGACTTCTGATTTGCAGAAAAATGTTAGTCCATAAATTCTGGAAATTGAGCATTACTATATCAGGGTTAATACAAAATTTCCTAAGTATAAATTATGGAGTTTTAAGGAGTCATGGCAAACTTCATAACTTACAAGTTTTACAACTAAAAAAGAAGGGGCACATACACAAATTTATTTTGAATCTGCCATACAAATTTCCTATCTTCTCAAAAATATAGATGTTGAGCAGTTTAGAAATTACAACTTTTGATCTGTTACCCATAGCTGCCAACTTTGGAGAGTGAGAATTTGGGAGGTTTTCATGCAGATCCAAATTCCATACAAAAATAAATGTAAAAGGGATCTTAGAACATTTTAGGAAGTTTTCATTAGTAAAAGGGAAATTTCGGGAATATTTTCCGTTGCAAAAACCGCAATACCGTGCAAGCCATCGCCAATCATGGACAACCAGTAGGTTAAAGTCCTTGAGTTAAATTAAATTCTCAAAAATCAAATCTTACAAACCAAAAAATCTCTGTCGGGCCCAAAACAGACATATAGATAAAGCAGATATATGCTCGATTGTGCCAATTTTGGATTTCGAAAGGCCGGATTGACGCTTGCTGATTGGCTCTAATTTTGTGTTTACAACCCAAATTTTTTTTTGCTATTTGACAAAATGGTGACAATTTACACAATGCTTATGAAGCTACAGTTTTTGGGTTTTTTGAATAAATTCTTGGGGAAAATTTCTTCCCTAAATGTAGGGTTTTTGAAATCATGAGCGAAATTCTGGAGATATAAGAATTTTTCGAGAGTCTGTGAGATAGCGTAGGAGCCTCCTGGAAAATCCGGGAGACTTGGCAGCTATGTGTTACCCAGCATTTTAAGAATTCACCAAATAATCAATCCATATGTACAATCTATACTTTTCTCTTATCACCATAGTGTTTTAAAACCTTCAAGTTTTGTATCATCCAGTCAAAAGTATAACTCATAAAAACATCACATAAATTATACAAATTCTAAGTGATGTTCATTACCCCTGAATTATTCAAAATATAAAAAAAAACTGAAAAAAAAAATTTCTTCACAAAATTATTTATATTTGTAGCAACTCTATATTCATCTCTGAAAGTGGATCAGCACATGCACAAAAATTCTTTGAAATTAATTTTATAGGCATGGGGTGTGTGTGTTGTCTTCTTGTTATATTCAAAAAGAAATTGTTGCCAAATGAGAGGGAATTTCAGGAGACTCAACATGATGTTTCGTGATTTAACACCCGTTACTTGGTAAGTTGACAAATTAGAATTCGGTGGACTAGCTCTTTTACTCAAAGAATGACAAATTTTCCACAAAACATCAGTATTTGACACAATGACGATCTACCATAGTAATTTCTGCTGCTTGTAGTGAGTAACTGTATGAACCCGCAGCGAGTGGAGAGGGACCACCTCATTTAAAATAAGTGCTTCAAAATAAATTTTGTTAATTGGTTCTCTCACCCAAATATCGCAAGTCATGTCATTGGTGCCGGTCCAAGGTCATCATCGCTCCTGAGGTTCTCAAGTAACTGGTGAAATGACTTCATTTCTACTGCCGCTGCACCGCGATTTCACTGATGGGGGAAAATCTGAGGTGTATGCAAATCGGCAATGCGGTCGATGGTGAATGGTCGCCGCTTCAGTATAAAAGGCAGTGATAGTGTCGTCTCTACACACTTGTATTCTCACAGTCATACTTCGCCACTTGTTGGTTAACTCCACCTAGGGAGTTAATGTGCCATAGCTTGGAATGCCTCTGTAAATTCTCCATGTTCCTGAACTTTTATTAAGCTGCTTCTCATCATGTAAAGTCTGCCTAGGTAAAAGAACGGATGAGTTGATTTCAATATCCAGCTAGGCGATGAACTTACTCCCGGTGAATGGAGATGTGGATCGACGACTTGGTGATATTAACTTTTGTCAAAATTTGTAAAATATTCTGAATCAAATCCTTAAACATTCTATCTGAATTAAATTTAAATTGAAGTTCTAATCTAATTCCCAACTCTAGTTGTGTTTGCTAATGATGTTCATTATTTTTTATCCAGATTGTGACAACTAAAATGTCACAAGTGGCAACTTTTTTTTTTGAAAACGGAAACCGCCTCACATTTTTGCTTTAAAGTTGGTAGACTAGAGAGCAGCGGCTCCCAACCTGTGAAAGCCTACAGCCTGGTAAATCTCTTTTGAACAAGTGAAAGGCCTGGTCGTACACACAACCAACGAGAAATTAATAGAAAAAAATAAACTGCAAATCAGCCACGGTCCGGCGGTTGAGAAACACTGGACTAGAGTAAACCATCTTCAGCAGCATAATCACTGATATCATCTTGGTTTTGCGATGAAAAGCCTGATAATTTAAATAAGGGGCTGTGGTTATCCCAATCCAATTTTCAGGGACAAAATCGAGCATGGGAATTTGCCGGGAAAATTGATTTTAAAAAAAGAATGCGGTCTTTCTAAAGACAAGAAAAAAAATTTAATTAAATTTAAGTTATTAAAGTATGTAGTTAATTATATTCATAATGAATTACAGAACAGCTTATAATTTTGGTCACGTCAGCGTTGACAGGTTTTATTGTATAAAATTGTAAAGTATGGACAAAAGACAAAGTTGCTATATCTCTTTCATCTCAGAAGGAAACGGAGGGATAGATGCATGTGGGTACATCCGGCTGATGAACAGGGACCTTCATATGGTGCTTTTAAGGGTATTTATGGCAAATAATTAAAAAAATTCCATGCAAAATCATCTTTAAAAGTAGCCAAAAATGAGAACGAATTTAACCTGGACCCGCATCGTGTGAATAGCTTCATATAACCCAATGTACAAAATTTGTACGTGCGGATGGGGAGCCCGCACTTAGGTTTTAACACATGCGGGTGCCACCCGGACCCGCACAAACACTTCAAAGGTGTGGGCGCATTCCGCATAGTCTGAAAGGCTCTGTCTATACCAATTGTTAAATTGTTTCTTCCAGACCCACATCCGCTCAGTATAACCCTAAATCAGTGGTTCTCAACCTTAGGAAGCCCACGGCTTGGTTGGTTTCATTTTTGTGCATGGACCGGTTTGACTGATGCCAAGGCCCGGCAGTTGAGAAACACTGAGCTAAATAGCTTCCCCTCCACCCATAATTTCTACCCCAATATACATATTGACAGATGTCTTTCTTTTGACTCTCATTTTTTGTTTACCCCCCCCCCCCTCCCACCAAAAAAACTTGGAGAAAAGAAACTGAGAAAGAAGAAGAAAAAACATTGAATGCCTGGGGAAAATTGTGATTCAGGAAAGAAAAACTTTTTAAGACTTCTAAAAAATCTGACATTCGCCAAAATTTTGTGATTTTTCCGTGACTCTTTCCTCATTCTGTGACTTTTCCGTGATGTTAGACACCCTGTATGTACATAGATAGAAATGCTTGAAAAGCTACTTACAAGGAAATGATCTACAAAGATCTTCAATAGGTGTTGACATTTTCTTTTCACTTATCCGTTCATATTTTTGTCTTTTGGTAGCTGCTCTTAGTCCTTGCCAAGGTAAACTACCACGATTGAAATACATCAAAACATAGCCTAATGACTCCAGATCATCTCTTCTACTTTGCTCTGTTGAAAAGAAAAATTTTTTTAAATTAAATCTGAAAAATATCATTCCTATACTCTACAAGCAATTTCAAAACATCAAAATGAAAAATCAGTAAGAATCTTTGCAAAGAAATAGTGGGCTTGCAAATGATAGTGTTAGAGCTTAACAAATCAAAAGAAAAAATTAGTTGCCAACTAAATTTTTAATGCCAAGCATGTTTTTTTTTAAAGAAAAATGATAGGAAAAAATGTTTTCCCATTGACTTTTCTGCAACTTGACGAGTTCTTTCTATATTGATAGACATGCCTAATCTGTGAAAAAAATTGTTGTGCCCTAAGATTCTAATTAAAATAAATGCACATAGAACATTTTAGGTGACAATGTTGCTACCTGAAAGCTGGAATTGGTTTATACCATGCTGAATGCTAATTGGATTGATAATTGCCCCCCTTGAGCTTGACAAATCCTAGGTTGCCACCAAGTTAAAAAAAATCAGGCATTGGCCTAAAAATATATTCTTTTGAAGAAATCTTCATCATTATTTATAATTTAACAAATATATTGACAATGATTATCTCTGTAAATAATATACCGTTTTCAACTTTATTTGTTGGAAGTCCACAAACTTTTCAACTTGTGGGCCATATTTTACACAGAATTGTTTTTTGAACGAGATGGAGTTTTTTTCGAATATATATGAATGGAAAAACACTCATGAAATCTATTGCTTTACTGACATATCAAATTCTAATTACCTTCTTGAAGATATTGGCCCTAGGGCCAGAGTTTGTTAACCCATGTCATGAGATGTTTTAGAATCATATCTGGTATCAGGGAACATAGATTTAAATCATTTGATTTTAAAAAATCATTGATTTAAATCCCAATTTAAATTTCATGTTTCCTTTGTATTAACTTCAATGATATTGAAGTAGAAGTAATCTAGTATAGTATGTACATTTGTTATTTGAAATGTGATAAAGTTTTTATTAAAGGAAGCATAGAAAAGATCTGGTAAATATAGACTTGAACCTTCTATAGATACAGTGCAGAAAGTTCTATTTTTAGATTTTGTGCATAAAAAAAACAGAAAATATGGGAAGCTAAACTTAGATTTTTCTGCATAAGTATTTGCAATGCATTACAATGGGACACTAGGGTTCCCCTGGTTAAAAAATAATTTGAAATTTAGTTTTTTTTATAAAACCTTGAATTTATTAAGACCTAAATACTGTACTGCATTACTGATTTAAAATAATAATAAATGTTGTACCAGCATAAATACCATTGGACATGAAATTTTAATATGAAAAGTGAAAAGGTCTAGAATTTGCTAGTGTTTTACCTAAATCTGTGAAATAAAAATGTGTTAATTACTAAGCAACATCACACAAGTCTGAAACATCATAATAAATGCATCCATCAATTATGTAAAAATAATCTGTCAATAGAATGTTTTTCATGTAGTTTATGCTGAATGAACCTATGGTTGAACATCGAGTGGATCAAGAAACCTACACCATATTTGATATTGAGTTGCCACCAGGGATTTACTATAAAGGGAAGGGGGCGCCTTCGTGAATGAAAGCACTCTGCAAAGAAAATGTCAATCTGTGAAGTTAATTCAGGCTCAATGACCTTTCATGTTACATAAACACAGATTTTTGGTGTTCATATTTCTTGCTTGTAGTTCGTTTATATTATTCATTTCTCATTGTTTGTTAGTATATTCATCAATACTAAATTAAATTTGAGATAAGGTGAAAATATGTATTCTTAATGATTAGCAAGATTTGTTTTATAATTAATAAGCATTCAGTACATTTAAATAGAATCCAATTTAAATAAAAAAAATCAAATTGGTAATAATAATTATTTAAGTTGATTTTTTTTATTTAAAAAAAACTATTTTTTATACCCTGTTTAGGATAACTCACATATATTATATAATTTCATAGGTGCCAATTCCTAGACTTAAAAAATCTGTAGTTTATCAGATGATGGCATATTTTGCATCAAAGGAAACATGTCACACAATTAAAAGGGAAAACCCAAGGATTTCTTTGGAATTGCATCAGGGGACCATATATAAATTCAGTTTTCTCGGGATGCATTTTTTACTGTCCTGATTTTTTAGAAATTGGCAACTTTGCTTGCTGTTGGCACATATTTGGCAAAAATTAAATTTTTCATACATGAAAAATCCTGATTTCCCGTATTTTTCCTGAGAAAACGTGGTCAGCCTGGAATTGCAAAGACTGGGAGTATTTTCTTTAGTGATTTTCCATTCAAACGAAGCACAATTTGAAAACTTTTAGGAATTTTTGTATGAAGATACAAGAAAAATGAAAGCATTGGCACCTATGTAATTTGAACACAACTTTTATGTGATGAAAATTATGGATAGACAAGAGACTGGAAAGATTGATAAATTTTACCAATTCCTAGGTGAGTGTTTATGCTTGCATATCTAGCAGTGCCAGTAAGATTTTTGTTTTCCCTGTATG